>NC_134946.1:7438257-7745468 GCF_051020765.1 Lasioglossum baleicum | reverse complement strand
TCACCTTACCGCCTTGATTTACGCTATTAGTACCAGGTCATTCAGAAAGTTCGTAGCCTGACACATACACGATATTGGTATCAGCAAAAACATATCCCAATAAAAACATTCTGTAAACAGGAGCCAAGTTCTTATGGCCGTGAAAAGTTGTGAGATCAAACAGAATACGGCCAAGTTCGTTAGCTTAGAAAAATAAAAATAAAAAATTAGTTAAAAAGAACACTATTTCATTTTTAAAGAGTCACATGGAGGGCTAAATTATTCAAAGTTGGCCGTCACTTTTTAAACCAATGGCCCTGAAACGTGTTAGGTAGCGGCCAAGTTTGAATAATTTAGCCGTCCATGTGACTCTTTAAAAATTAAATAGCGTTCTTTTTAACTAATTTTTATTTTTATTTTTCTAAGCTAACGAACTTGGCCGTATTCTGTTTGATCTCACAACTTTTCCCGGCCATAAGAACTTGGCTCCTGTTTACAGAATATTTTTGTTAATTTTGTATAATTGATTATCTTGAAATCAGGAAAAACAATAACAGGAGAGTATTACCGAAACCTTTCGGATCAACTGAATGCATAAATTGGGGAGAAAAGACCTGGTTCATGTCACAAAGGTGACATTCATAAATTGAATTATAGCTCCGAATGCAAACGGTTAACATAACCACCCTGATATAAATTTAATATGGAATGTCTTAGCAATAGCAATTTCTACTTTCGGCAGAAATATCTACGGCGTTCGGATATCAGAGGGGCCGAGGCTGTGGCATCAGCCGGCTGCGTAAATAATAGGGCATCAGGCACAGATACTTTATGGGATCAGTTGGAAAAATCCTTTGTATAACTCCAATAACCGTGGAGGATAAATCTGCCGGCGCTGTCGAGAACCGCCGGCGCTATCTCGCGCTATAAATGCTGGCCATGTGTCACGCCACCGGGACAAGAGCGAGAGAAAGAGAGAGAAAGAGAGACGAACGACTGTGGAAGGTGAATCTCGGCCCTAGAAAACGAAGGGGTGCGATACAGTCGGAGAAAAGGGGTAAAAGTAGAGTCTGAAGCCAAAAAGAGATCGCCAGTTTGTAACGCAATATTTAATTCTCCACTGCGTAAACATCTGTGAACAAACAGATACCTTAGCGGTGTTGAACGTAGAGGTTTCACCCTACGAAATGAGCTACGACTAATTGCTGTACAATTTTTTCCACGAGGTTACAGTTAATCAAAGTTCGGAATTTGCAAAAATTGGGAGTCAAACTGTTCTCGCTTTGTCAATTGATTTCTGGTGCAGAAGTGGTACCGATTCCAAAATTGATCAGGCGAGGTGAAAGTAGAGGTTACGGTCTTCAATATGAGTCCAGATAGATTGTTGTTCGATTTTGATTAACGAAGTTACAATTGTTCAGACTTGAGGATTCTGGCGTTTGTAAAATTTTCAAAATGCACCAAGTTGCATGTAGTAGTGCGTGGGAAATTGGGGAAGTTTAAGTCATCATTTGATCGATTTTTCGGTTGATTATAATTACAAGCATTTTAGTTGTTCTCATAAAGGTACAAATGAATTTTTATCTTAAGCATTATTTATCCCATTTGGTTGCTCTTTTTTGATTACGATCAGCAAGATTTGCTTATTATAAAACCATTCTTGTAGTCATTTTGTAAGCAAGAAAAATATTTAAACAATAAGCCAAACTATTTCTGTTAGGAGCATCGATTTTGTGATAAAGAAAATTCGGATATGTGACTATATTCTAAGCTTTCTGAGGTTGTAGAAAAAAAATGTGCAAAAGCAAAATTCCTCCTAGTTCACAGATTTGATAAAGGGTTGCAATGGAGCACTCTTGGTGGTAACAAGCTGTTCCAGCTCGTCGAGCGAGAAATTGCAGTCGCAGGCTTTCTGATTAGACCGAAATCAGAACGGATCCCGGTGCACGTATCAGGCGAACGACTCAGCAAAATGAGAAAAGACAACAACAACAGCGTGGCCACGGTGTGGATTACAATCAGAGAGTCAGCGTCGAGAAGGCAGACCATCGAGGAGTGAAACGACGGGGACGGGAAGTCGAAGCGGGCTGATTGCACCGCAAATATTGACAACGCTAATTCTCCCTTTCCCGGTCTCTGGCTGTCGAAGGTGACGAGCTACGCTAATGAGGGCTTTAAGACGTCGACGAGACGATAGACGAACTCGAAACGCCGGATCCTAACCGTCTTGATACGAGAGAGAGAGAGAGAGAAGAGTACTGTGTAGACTCTTCTAAGTACGAGTCTCAAAATTATTTGTCTAAATTCGTCAATTCCGCTGTCCCACACAGAAATCATGTAATTCAATCTTTCTTCAACTACACTCCTCAAAATAATTAAGGGATCACTTGTGCGAACACGAACAATTGGTCCCACTTTAAATCTGGTCCCAAAATTTGAAATCAGCGTGCACAATCAATTTCAAAAATATAATTACAGTTCAACAAATTCAACCAAATTTTGAAAATTTGATTACTGCAGAACATGGCCAAGTTTATAAAAAAATATATTAATGCCATCGGCGCACTGGTTCGATCAATTGTTATTTAAAAGCAATTTTACAAAGCACCACATTAACTTCAACGTTTCGATCTTGTGGTAATAATGTGGTAATTTGCAAAATTGCTTTTAAATAACAATTGATCGAACCAGTACGCCGATAGCATTAATATATTTTTTATTAACAACTCTACGATCAATATAAGGAAATATTTATCATATGGACGGCGAAGCACTCGCAACAAATGAAAGTTTTTACAGACGCAATTATTATTAAAGGAGGTATTTTTCTCGATCGTAATTTGGAATAGTAATATTTTCTCGGCGCACAGTTTCGATCAGATTCTACTTCTACAAATTCAAATTCTACAAATTCAATTATTATCATTACGTACGAATACTTTTTACACCCACTATATGTCACTTTTCTTACGAATGAACGATATATCGATCTGCGGAATTTTGGCATGATTAGCAACAAAGCGGGCGCGGTGGGGATATTTGCAGGTCCGTCAGTGGTAACTTGGCAAGCTTAATCGGCTTTCATCCGATTCGCAAAGTACACAATGAATTGCGTCACGGCGCCGCGGCCCTGTAATCCCCGTGCCGGCAATTTATATTAATTAGCCCGTTCGGCCGAACCGTCCCTGTTCAACATAAATTACCGGCCGGCTAATGATGAATGTCAGGTATAAACGTAACATTATGCGACCGACGCCGTCGCTCTGTGTACGAGTGTCGTCCGAGTACAACGATCCTGTACATATATTCGGTATACTATTAGGTAAACGTGAATCGGTCGTCGCTGTGTATGTGAGCGTATGTGGATGGCTTGGCGTGAAATCAACGTGATGGTTTGGTTATCGTGATTACGAGCTGATGACACTTGTGATATCATATGTGGACGTTCAATGGTTGTGTTAAACAGTGATCTTGTGTAGTGTGGATGAGGACGTTCCTGTTAATACAGATTGCAATCGGGGTTTTTGATGTAGATATTGCTGGGAATTTTCCAGGTTTGAAAATATCGGTTTTGCTTCTCAAAACAATTCTAAGAGCCGAAATGGGCTGCTCTTTACTTTGCCGGACTCAAAATCTGTGCCTTTCTCCTATAAATTATGATATATTTACGGGGCGGCTGCAGATCGAAGTTCTATCCTGTAAGATCAATGGTTCAGGAGTTATGCTTGATTAAATTTGTTCATTTTTCAGTGATTTTAACAGGTTAAGGCGCCGCCATATTGGTATGTAGTGACATGGCGCGCCGCTTACCTAGCTGAGCCGCTAGATGGCAGCACGGGCACGTTAATCGTAGGGACTACACTTGGCTAATGGATCCGAGTGGATTCAAGCCTTGTTATATTTTTGTTGTTGTTGAGTTTAATAGCAATAAAGATATATTTAATAAAAAAAAATAAAAAAAATAGGGACTACACGACGTGGAGGCCGAACTTCATACATGCGCCACAAGAGGGACAGGCACTCCAAAGGTCCTTTCCCGCAAGTACTCGTTCCTCAACAATTAGCATATATACCGTCCTCAACCGCCTTCCGACATCCCACCGTCTAAGGCAGGGCCCGCTAGTCAGCCTTACTGATGAATCCTCTAGCGGGCCTAGGACGAAACGCTCCTTCCTTTTTCCTCCTCTCTTTCACAGTGGTCGAGCTCCCATCTCATCATAATATATGTTATGGTAGCCCCCACATAATACTGATAATATAGCGATTGTTGTTTGAATTTTGGATAACATGGACACGATGTTGCGTTTTAACCAGTGCTGCCAGATGAGGGGAATCACGCCGATATGAGGTACCCCCTCTCTGATGACCAGAGTAATATGTGACACGTTGCGCGTGTGCGACAGGGATTGAGTGAGGCAAATGGGAGATGTTGCGCGTGCGCGATGGAGACGCAACAATGGCATGACATTTCGCAGGTTTTAGGTTATTGCCGCGTAAAATTCACCCATTTACTTATTTCACATACTATGTAATTATTGTATTTCTTTAAAATATAACGTTACAAATAAAACATAATTTGTCAATTTATCGTGTAGAAGAAAAATGAGTGAATTTATTATCCCAGTCTCTTTTATGCAACTATTTTTGAGAAGCGTATGAGGGTTAACAGTGTTAAAATATATTATGATTTATTGATTTTACTGGAATGTAACTCAGTACTACATACATACAGATTCCAAAATTTTTTCAATTGTACATATAAAAGAAAGCATTCATACTTCGCTTCACGACTGAAACTCTCACATGTTACAATTAATTTTATTTATAATAAAGAATGTCTATTTAGAACGAACCATATGATTTATTTTATTAAGTACGTATATGTACACGAGTACGATACGATACGCGGCAATAACCTAAAACCTGCGAAATGTCATGTCATCTCATCTGTCATCGTTGCGTCCCCATCGCGCACGCGCAACGTGTCTCCCATTTGCCCCACTCAATCCTAAAGCGATGGAATAGGATAGTGGAAGGGGAAAAGTAGGAGAGTACCTGGTTGCGATCTCACAACCATCTGGCAGCACTGGTTTTAACTGGTCTGGGTTAGGTTTTGGTAAATTTTCTTCCACGATATTTCTTCTCCAACATTTTCTAAGATATTTTCTCTATGTTAACGATATTAAAGTGTGCCCGTGCTGCCGTCTAGCGGTTGTGTTCGGTAAGCGGCTCGCGATCGTCACTACAAACCAATATGGCGGCGCCCTTAACTGTCAAAAACACTGCAGATTGCTCAACTTTAAGCAAGCATAACTCCTGAAACATTAATCCTACAGGATTGCAACTTCGATCTGCAGCCGCCCCGGGTGCAAATCTACTGGATTACATACTACATGCACATCATAATTTATTGGGGAAAGGCACAAATTTTGAGTCCGGTAAAGTAAAATTTACCCAATGTGTTCAATAGGTTGGAAAATAATACTAGTTTCTAGTTTGCCCGTATAAAATATTCTCATTTCTACGAAGTCCGTTCCTATGCCGCAGCATACCACACCCCAATACAGCTTCTTATCGAATCAGGCTAATCATTCAAAAAGTATGATAAATCAGGCAATAAGGATCGACCCAAACACTTGGTCATAGAACGGGCGTCGTAACGAGTTAGGCAACTCTTGTGCCTGGTCTCTCGCGATCCACGGGAGAGTTCGAGGGAACGGGATGCAAGAGGGCGGCGGTGGCAAGGATTTTGCACCCTTTGCACTCCTGGGGAACCGGTCCCCGCCCCTTAGACTTCGGAGGTCGGTACACGACCCGCATACCGTCTTTGTGAGTCACCTATAGGTTCATCCCCGTTCCACGTTGGCGCATCGGGCCAAAGGGATCGTCTGCTCAAAAGTACCAACTGGAAACGGGCAGGAAGGTTTCGTTGCAATCAAGCGCGGACGCGGACTTTCGGGATCCTCCGTTTTCTCACGGTCCGCATTATCTTCTCAGGCCTCCTCTGCCTCTCGAACTCCTCTCTGAAACGGCCGGATGAAGTAACGAAGGAGGCGGGAAACGTCCCCCATCCCCCTCCACCGCCCCACCCTCCATCCCTATGGCTCTCTTTGCCTTTCGTTTCCTATTTTCCTTTCCTTCTTCCTTCCGCACCCATCCGTTCCTTCGAGCTTTGTATCCACGCGCAAATCTCTATCGATCGCTGCTCCGAAATGCTAGTCCGGCTTAACGGGCGCATGATGCTGTCCAGATTATTCGGGAAGCTCGTTCTGTGCGAGTTTTCATTGATAGGAGACACTCGAAGGTTGTTCGGATCGTGACAAATTAGTTGGATACACCTAAGCGAGTGTTCGCAAGGCTTACCTTGCGTTCGACATTTTTTTACGGTGAATCTAGGGAACGTAAGGTTAGCAGACTTCGGTGTGTACTTTTGTTCGTGTTTTGAGGAAACACACGAATTTTTTTACCGCGACGAAATCGCAATTGTGCTTGGCATTAATAATCAACCGTGTCCGGGAAATGAGGGTAGTTCAATGCAGATGAGCTGAAGGTAGTCGACTTCGAGAATTTTTTGTTACGAAACTATAAAATCTATTGTCGCGGGAATTCGACGTACACTTTTGTCTATACTTTGAGAAGATACACGAATTTTTTCACCGCGACAAAATCGCAATTGTGCTGGGTATTAATAATCAACCGCGTCTGGGAAATAAGGGTAGTTCAATGTAGATGAGCTGAAGGTAGTCAACTTCGAGAATTTTTTATTACGAAACTATAAAATCTATTGTCGCGGGAATTCGATGTACACTTTTGTCTATACTTTGAGAAGATACACGAATTTTTTTCACCGCGACAAAATCGCAATTGTGCTGGGTATTAATAATCAACCGCGTCTGGGAAATAAGGGTAGTTCAATGTAGATGAGCTGAAGGTAGTCGACTTCGAGAATTTTTTATTACGAAACTATAAAATCTATTGTCGCGGGAATTCGATGTACAATTTTGTCTATACTTTGAGAAGATACGCGAATTTTTTTACCGCGACGAAATCGGAATTGTGCTTGTTATACATCGAAATTTGTAAAATTGCAAAAATCAAAATTTGTTTCATAATGATTTCATTGTGACAAAGTAATTTTTCTACAAAATCCGTAGACTTTTCCGGGCACTTAGCTATCTTGTCCCGTCACTCAATAACGACCGGGTTATTGTCTGACCCAGTGCTTTTTTTATGCGCGTTCGTCGTCAGCAGCATCCTCTCATTAATTCAGCAACATAAATTTTTATAGCACGATCTATGTTACGGTCTGTCGACAAAGAACCAATCATCTTGAATCGTGGGGAAACGAAATAAATCCTTTCGTTACAAAAGGGGGGGTAATAAAATTCTTTAAAAATGGATTTGATGGCTTCAACCCTTCTTCATCTTCTCTAAACTTTCTGATGCAATAGTGGTTACACATTTACGTTAACGATTCGATTTTTTATTGTAAAAAATATATATAATAAAATAAATGAGATTTTCTAGATTACTAGCGAACAGGATTAACTTAATTTTTTACATACTTTTAGAGATAAAAATTCGTAACTACAGCCTTGTTCTTAAATACCTAGTGTCGAAAATGGACAAAAATTACAAGCTTTGAATTACTGTATTTTCTAAACAAGTTAGAATTGTAGAAAGTGATGACTAGACTGCGGGTCTTTATGCAATTCTTGCAAATCTTTTGAAAATTTTCAATAAATGCTAGGATATAAAATACGACAAAATTTAGTACGATTAACATTTATTTAAGATCCACAGAGTCTACTACTACGGAAAATGAGATTTTATTTGACTCGAGCATTTTAAAATTCGCCTACGAAATTTGAAAATTGCATAAACATTCGCAGTCTAGTGATGACATAAACTTCCCCTAAGGAAGGTTGCTCTACGTCACAGAGTGCTTCATTTTGAGTAGAAATACTTTTCGAATATCTGCACAGCATCACATGAAGCGCTTACATCCTCCATTAAAAATGATTGAGGAGTGTGAAAGAGAGAGAGAGGAGACAGAGATTCCGAAGGGAGAAAGAGAGAGGCGTGCAAGTGACCACGTGCGGCAGTTTAAAATTACGGCGGGAAATCGATAACCCAGTTCTCAGCCGGACGAACAACCGGAGGCGCCGCCGAATGCAATTCGCTGAATCGAAACATCGTGATGAGATCGTTTTTTCTGAGCACGTCGTACCCTGCACTTTATGACAGCCGGCTCCAACGTCCAGGTACGATGCACCGAAGCCGGTGTAAAAAAAAAAACGGCGGCTGGGAACCGAGGGGCGGCGGCGGGCGGGGAAAATTGGACACAAGAGAATCCAATATAGCGGACTGTTAAACCGTGCCAGAGTAAAATGAAAGAAGTGTGCAGGGAATAAAGCGAAATGAAGGAACGCTTTCAACGAAAAAACGTCTTTTCGAACGCGACCGGCTCCGGAAACTCTTCACCGTTCCGCCGGCGATATTACACGGATCTGTAGAGATGTCTTTCTGCCGGATGTCCACGTAAATACGACGTCCCCTCCCCCTCCTCCTCCTCCTCCTCTTTCCTTCACCCCCTCCTAGCGTTCTCGAGCAGAAAATTGCCTTGAAGATGGAAGATATAGAGTCCACAGTTTTAATTTAATTCGACGGGAAATGAAATGAAAATTGGTTGGAATAATCGTTTTAGAGGCTCGAGGACGAGTCAGGGTCGCTGCATGTTGGATTAACTTATGAGATTGGTTAATATTTGATGTGGTACAATAATGGCAGTGATGAAGTGGGAGAGATACAGTGAGTATTTTGTTGTGAAAGACAGCGCTGAATGTGTAAGAGGCAACGTTAGAGTGTAAGGAAATGACCTAAAAATTATAATGATTACATGACGTGGTTCATGAAAAAATAGGTTAAGTTTAAGTCATCGCTTTTGGTCGACTTTTAATTTGTTTGTAAATTACAGACGTTCAAATTAAAATCTCTTGTGGAGAACAAATATTTGGCTAATATCTACGGTAGCTTGACAACAACATTTTCCTGATCGTAAAACCATAGCATATATTATTCTCCATGAAAATCTGCATCGAAAAAACAGGATAGAATTTTCTCGTTCTAGGCTCGGTTTCGAAGAAGTGAAAGCGATGGCTCATGACGTTCGAACTCGATTATCGCGCAAACGGATCGACTTACGGAAAAACTGGATTTTGCATTTCCGACTCGGTTTTCCTCGTGGGTTCGTATCCACATCTCCCCGGGCCTTTCTTTTCCTCTCAGCACTAATTAAGCACGAATGAATCCGCAAGATTTTAAATACCAGGTGATCAAGTATGAAACTTGACAAATAAAACACAAATTTATAACACATTTGTTAAGTTTCATACTTAGCGACCTGATAATTGTTGTAACTTGTGATCGTTCTACTCGAGTCGAAGAAGTTCCAACAATAGAGAGTCTTCGTAGCCGAACAAACGGCGGGAACGAGTTTCTGGATTCCTAGTGCAGCCGGTATTTTTCATTCTCGCTGCACTCTCAGTTTTGACGATACGTGACGATACTGTCAACTCTTAAGAAAAACCGAAACCGTCCGAAATGCGGGCGGGGCCGACAAAGGAGAAACAGCTTCTGCATAATTCTGTGGGAACGCGGCCGAAATTTCATTTGCCGAGTCAAAAGAGGTTGGACGGAACAGCGGTCAGAAACGGTAACTTCGGAAAACCCTAGCAATTCCCCAGCAGACCGCAACCACTCGTTGCTTATTGCTTTTAGTATTAACTCGCCCTGCGCAAAATCCTCGCCGCGGGTGAGCCCTTTGTCACCGCAGAGAGAGCGTCGACTTTATTTCCGCCCACGTAATAATAAGTGAAATACAATGCACGTCTTATCAAACTTTTCTCTTGCAATTTGATCTCTCTCCGCGAGATACAGTGCCGGCCATATAGGGTAAACTGTACTATCGCTGGCACTGTAGTAGTTATTGGCACTTTTCATTTAAACGGCAAATATTAAGAATTCCCTGTTATAGAAAATGATTTTACACTCCTCAAAAGAATTAAGGGATCACTTGTGCGAACCCGAAAAATTGCTCCGACTTTACGTGATCATAACTCCGTCAAAAATTGCCGTATCGATATCGCTAAACAATGGTTTGAAAGCCTGAAACCTCTAGTTCCAGATGCTCTGTTTCAAATTGTTAATTTTTTACAAAGTTATAGCGAGATGAAAACAACATTGACGGTTAACAAAAATTTTGTGCAACTTTGGAACATCACACGGGGAGCAACAAATTTTTTTAATAAATCGCGTTAATATCATTTGGAAGGGCTATCTTTCCTGTGTAAATTGTGTGGTTGTTGAATAGTGTGCGATTTTTATTATTCGAGTTATTTAACATTGAAGTAAATATGGGCTTTTCAAATTTAACTGGCTCCAGAAAGCGAAAAAATTATCGTAGAATCTTGTGCAAAAAAGGAATAGAAAGAGCGTTTCTTTCTCTTCAAGGCACTCCTTTTGTTTTATTCAATTTCATTAACATTTCGATGTACCAGGTGTTTCTGAAAATATGCTTAAAAAATGCACAATTTCCATTTTTCCTTTAACTCGCTATATCTCGTCGACAAATGATCGTAATAGCATGATCCGAACGTCAGATTGAAGCAGAGATTCTGCCGATTCGATTGAGTACCCAATGAACTCGCTGCGACAATTTTTTGCCTCTGGCAGCTGTGTTTGAAGTTAGAAATTTGAAATCTGAATACACTACCGCCGCACAGTGGGGAAAAGTGACTTACCTCGCTTCAAAAAGGAATAACTTTCGATAGAAATGAGGTAGAGCGATGAATTTTTTTTTAAATTAAAGCTGAAACTTCGCAGAATATGGGAAAAATAGGGAGAATTATGGTACGAACGTTCTTTAACGTTGAGAAAATTCGTTAAACATTTAGAATTTCAAGAAAATGTGGTTTCTCCAGTACATAGCGCGGAAAAAAATTTTTTTTAAACATTTTATATATCATTTGCCCTAGACTTTTTCACGCTGATTTCAAATCTGTTCAACGAGAAAATTATTACATTAGTTTTGTTCACAAAAATCGGTTTCTTGCAAAATCCTGAGGTCGTAGACAAATTTTGAGACCACAGAGAAAGCGTCCCGACAACAAATCAGTCGAGGATAATTTACATAGCGTCGGAAAATCAGTGACACGTCCCTCCTCGCATCTCCTTGCAAGTGTTTGCACTGCCAACACCGTAGGCCGGCGTCATCCATCAAGGTAGTGGTTCAGTGTGCTGTTGTCAGTGCTTTCTGTATCACGGGGGTCTACCTCAGTCGGGAACAGGAGGCAAACTCGTCATCGTGTCAACGTCGATCAAACCATCAAAATATCATCGAGTACCAGGTCGCAACGCGCTGCATGCTGCATGCTGCATCCAGCAGCGTTGCACATCGCTGCACAGCGGCGCACAACGTTGCATACTGCTGCACGGAGAGCTGCGGAACGCCCAAAGCAACGAGCACTATCATCCATCAGGGAAACTTTGTCGCATGTAAACGCCATTTCTCTTCCGCGCGTTGCGATCGATACCACCGACGCTACGGCGTTCTATTCAACTGCATATGTCGTCGGACATGCCTACTAATTCGCGGCATTAATCACGCATCGCTTATGGATTCGGCTTAAGGAACGCGCTCCACAATTTACAGAACTCCCTGTACCCGCCCGACGAAAACAGAAATGAACCGTGACTGCGAGTTACGAGCTATGTTAATTGATTTGTGATCGATAGATCGCAAGGACAACCTGCTGGGGAAGCGCGTGCTGATTTATTCGTGTGTGTCGAGCCGAAATTTCTGCAGCACTGGACGTGCAATCGGAATTCATGTTTCTGTCTTATTGTTAGTTTCCGAGCTGTTGAACTTGTAACTTAGCTAATCTTGTGAAGTCTCTAATCGTCTCTAATACGAAATAAAATATTTTTAGAATTGTAAAAGGTAATTGCAAATTTAATATTGTTATGTAACCTATTGTAATTTTTTAATATTCTGATTTTTATTAAGTATGCAAGTCAGAAATGCAAGCAGATACTGTCTTGCTAGTTAATTTCTTGCTGCGTTGTTAGTAATAACGAGGAACGGTTGAACAAATTGAATTTGTTGATAATATACGGACGCATGGTCGAGAGAAACTTATCGAGATCCGATAGTTTCTCCGGTGTTGTGGATGGCGCCAGTTTTCGCCGTTTGTAAAGGAGCCCAGCCGCCGGTACTTGGCTAGAATGGTTCTCGATTCGTTTCTGACTTATATTTCACGCGGTGCCACCTCGAATGGCTTACAGATCCGTTCCAAACAATCGCATTACTTTTCACTCTCTCTCTCTCTGTTCGAGCCACTCCCATTGTTTCCGAGAGATCTACTGTCGTGTGTAGCCGCCTATGAGCATACAGAGAGAATACTGGGGAACACAGATTTCTATTTTCACCTAACTCAGGTCAAATTTATATTTGAACAGGCCAGATTTATATTTTAACAACATATTTGTGATATTTTACTGATTATAATGCCTCCAAACACGACGTTGCTCGCTCAATCCGCGATATAGTAGAACCTCGATTATGAACTGACTGAAACAAGTGCTATGCTTCTCTTTTCTTTACCGGACTCAAAACCTTTGCCTTTCTTCTATAAATTATGATGTATTTGGTATGTAATCCAGTAGATTTGTGGTGGGGAACCTGCAGATCAAAGTTCCGATCCTGTAGGATCAATGGTTCAGAAGTGACGGTCGCTTAAAGTTGAGCATAGAATTATATATTAATTAAAATAAATTTAAAAAAAACCTAACCCCAACACCGAGGTTCGTTGACATATTGCACAGACCAAGATAAATGTGATGATATTTTCAAAATTAAGCCTGTGTAGTTAGGAAAATTTGGCAACCTTCGGTATCCAACGACTCGATCAAATATCACTAGTTTATTTATAAACGTTAGTCAACTAGCCCCTGTCTGCACGATTGCGTTGAATCGAAAATAATTTAGTTCCACGTAGATCGGTAAAATATCGGACCGTGCGCCACCGTAGGATCAGCAGAATCGAAGGAGGGGCCCTCGATGTCTCGAAAGACGGTGAAGAGTAATCGGAAGGACATTCGTAAGTGGAGCAAACCGGAAACTCTCGCAGGGGTGCCTGAGCGCGCGAAGATGTCAACGGCAGCTTTTGCCCCTGGGCTGATTCGCGGCGGTGCTCTCGGCAGTTTACGGGTTCCTGGACCGACCATAACTTCGGACCAGACAATTCATAAAGCGCGCGACAAGAGGAGAAGAAAGTGGAGAAGCAAAAGTGGAAAGATATCTTCGGCCAGCGCAGTGGCTCGGCTCACTGGAGATGGGGACGGCTCACTGCCGCCGCCGCCACCGCCGCGCGCGCTGTTCGAGTCCTAGCAACGCTGCCACCAAAGTGCTCTCTAAATTATTCTCTCGAGCGTCGCGAGTCAAGGGGTTTAGGGAGAAAATCGAGCTCGACCTCCGGGAGGAGAGGACCTGGCCGCCCGCGATGACAACAGAGAACGGGAAGAAGAATGAACGTCGGATACAGAGCTTCATTGCTTCCGGTTGTTTACTGCTCCGCACAACGGCTGCGGAACCCTTCGAATTAGTTTAACCTTTCACCTGCCTTTCTTCCGTTCCACAATTTCTTTTCCTATCCAAATCGGCGATTTTTAGGGGGGAGAAAGGCTTTCTGTCTGTTCCAGTTAACGTTCACCAACAACCATCGACTCTTTGGTCGTCTCTGGTCCATTCTAGAATGTTTTCAGGGAGAAAATATTTTTGCACGTTCAAATGAACCTCGAGCAACATTCCTGAACTTTTGTCACCTGCTTTTATCACGTTCTACAATTTTTTTATTATCCAAATCGTCCATTTTCAGGAAAAAGTGTCTGTCCTCGCCTTTGTTCCACTCTACAATATTTTTTTCTGTGCGTATCGTCCGCTTTTATGGAACAATATTTTCTGGCATGTTTAAGCAAAAGATGAGGAACTTTCCTGTATTTTTTTTTTGTAATGATACTTCAGCTGGTTGCGTTGAAAAAATTGTTTTTGCTGGGGTGTTCGGATTTCGCTTGTAAATATTCTTTTCTCATTACCTTTTTTGCTGCAAGCTTTCCTATTGCTACATCGTTCATGATTTCGAAAATTGTATCTTAACACGTTCGCTGCCAACAACCAGTTATCTCGTTGGTCGAAGTTTGTGTTTAGGCGCCAGCTACGAGTTAATTCGAAGAATTAATTAATTTTACCTACGCCACATACGATCAACCTCGGAGTATTTTCATGTTCTTTGAAGGTATCTGGCTTCGGGGATTAGAAAAAACCACGACAATTTGGTGGAACCGTTTTTGAAAATGTCGCTCGGCAGCGAACGTGTTAATAATCAACAAAGTCCATTTTAACAAATGGTTTCCTCGCGATATATACTTGAAGTAGCCGTTTGCTTCTATTGTTTGGCAATATTAAATTCTTCGGTCGTTCAGCTATGTCAATGCAATTTGCAAATTAGTAACGTGGTCCAGGGCCCTGCGAGCAGACGCTCTAATCCAAAGACCAAGAGATATGTGGAACTCGCGCGGTGTCGTAAAGTACAGAAATTCGCATGATTGAGATTACAACTCACGCGGTCGAGGGCACACATCCAAGACGTATCTAGCATTGCGAATACCTTGATCCGCTAGCTTATGGCCACGATTTACACGTGGCTCTGCTTCTTGGTGTGCATCCAAACCCAACATAATCCGCATCTCTTGTCAATGCACGCTCGATATCGCCTGGGGCAACTAAACTAAACACAATTCAAACCGAACCCATCTATTATAAAATCATCCATTAACCCTGCCCCCCTCCATCGATCGAATGCCCTCGCAAAAGACGTTCTCAGGCTGTTCAAACATTCTGCACTGAGAATCGCTAAGAAAACACCCTAAACCTATAGGTACATGTGAGCCGTTTATTTTGGAAGTGGCCTAAGTCCATTTTCGAGATAAATCGAGCTAGCGATTTTAATATTTACATTTCCACGTTACCTTTTCATTCCGAAGCAAATTGTAACTAATATATTTTAAAACACAAAGATTTGGTAAAAAGGAAATTAGTTGGTTAATAGGATGATACATATTTTTATTTTGAAAGTGGCATAAGTTCATTTGTCGCTTGACAAATATCGTAGACATCTCTTCCACACATATCGAGACACTACTGTAATTGTTCGGATGCGGGATTAATGAGAAAAGTGGATCGGATTGTAAAACTGGTGGGAATTTGTGGCTTCAGGCGATAAATAGATTTGAAGAACGAGATATCGACACCTATGCGAGAGGATTTCCAGTCTGCAGTCCCGGACCAGTTAAGAGGGAGACCAGTAATCTCGCGAGCTTACTTCTATCGAGTCTAGGCGAGTAGGCGGCGGCGTCCAGAGCATTCTTACGTCGCGGAGAAAGCGGAAGCGGTTTCAGGCGGGTGAGCCAACCGACGACCGGGGATGAGAACGAGATTAAAGTATTTGCGACTGCTAGAACAACGCGGCGAGACTGTTAACTACCAAACACGCGATAGTTCCTTGGATTTCTGCGGAATACGTGTGTTATTAGCGACTTTTCTATGAAACCGAGGCTTCAACCTTCTGTGCAGTTGATAGAGCATTTTTATAGAAAATTGAGTAGTATAGGAAAGGCAGGGATACAGAGTGAGCAACAAAATTGAACCAATGAAACCATCCTTCAAGAACATCATAGAAAATAAATACTTAAGAGAGATTTTCAAACTTGGAATGTACATATTCACTTTCAGAGTTAGGCAAAAATTTAATCAACGATTGACGACTAAATTTCTACTTCAATCGTTAATCGCAATTAACGATTATTAATCGTCAATCGGATAATTGATTAATGATTAACTGCTGAAATTTCGAAATGAAATACGTAATCAGAACTGTATGAGTACTGAAAAAAATGTAAACTGAGTTTAGGTATATATTGTCATTTGGTTGTATAATACAAACTCTGTTTAAGTGCTTTTATGTTTGAAGTTATTATTCCTGGAAAGCTACGACCATGTTTTTGTTGAAATATATTATTATTTCTGTCAATTCTCCATCCGCTCTCTGCTCCCTCTCTCTGTCTCTCTCTCTCTCTCCCTCTTTATTACAATTTATGGATAGACCGTGAGGCGATTAACTTCAACAATTGATTAAATCATCCGATTTTTCGATGATTCCTTCATTTAATCAACGATTGACGATTAACTTTATCAATCAATTGAATCAATTGCCGATTTTTCAACGATTTCTTCATTTAATCAATGATTGACGATTAACTTCATCAACGGATTGAATCAATCGCCGATTTTTCAACGATTTCTTCATTTAATCATCGATTGACGATTAACTTCATCAATCGATTGAATCAATCGTCGAAAAATCGACGATTTCTTTTTTTAATCGTACACATTAATGAATCAATCATGATTAAAATTTTAATCGATTAATGCACAACTCTGTTCACTTTCATATTTATTTATGAAGAACTGTCTTGCGCCTTGAATATTCACGAGGTAGACAACAAGGTGTCCCGAAATCCGATATAGCAATCTGCTCGATGGTGTCCGAGGTCTGACATTCGGTTTTTCAAGCGTCAGTAGCGTCATGAATTGCTGTCATAAATCAGTGGGCGTCGACGTGGCTCTGGATTTCTGATCCGCGGGTTAGAACATTGCATTGACAGCCATAAACATGTCAGAGCTGAACATCTCTGGCTCCGGTTCTGATGTATCGCATATTATTTTGGTTATTGACATCCGCGGGGGTGTCAATACTAGTGGACGGTCTCCAAATGGACCGTTCAATTGTATAGGCGTGCTTATGTTCGTCAAGCTTACCTCGAAATTGTTTATCAAACAATTATCGACAATTCAAAAATCTTTCGAAATTTTCATAGACATATTTTGAACATTTTTACCATGAAACTACGAAACTATTACGACACGTTTTTGTAAGAGATCACAAGTATGAGATCAAGTGCACCCGTGAATAATAAAAATTAAATAGCTACATTTATTAATGTTCAATGTGCTGTAACTTTGTTAATAACAATTGTACATCAACCTACCTTAGCACACTGTAAAGAGTGAATTCTCTACCTTCAGCACAATTAATAATTTTCCCATTAGCGAATAATAATTTACTGTTATTTTCCGATGTTTATCACCTACGAAAATGCGCTGATTATTTAAATCGAAATGATTCCCAGCCCCCACGATTTATTAACCGCGACGAACAATTAACAATTAAATCGCCGTACGAATTAGTGTCTTTTCCAGCCGGCCAACCGCCAAATGATTTTAATTTGCTCGTCTGTCAATCGTGTTCGCGGGAAATTGAAATCGTCGATCGTGACTATTGCACGAACCTGCAACTCCCATGTGCATTGAAATTGCAACAGTTTTTGGGTCGTTTCCGGGGATGCAACTGAATTTCCGTATAATTAGCTCTTTCGTGGCTGCATACTGAAATAATTACATTCTCGTTTCGACACTCCCATTCCACCGCGCGATTTTTATTTACAATATCCAGAGAATCGAAATGCCATTATTAACTGCAATGTTAGTCATTTATATTTGCTACCTGAATCCTAACGTTTTCACAAAGAAAATGTAAACTGTTCAGATGAAAATGGAAGAACATAATATGTTTGTTTAATAATGGTCCTACCATTTGCTTCGTTGAAAATGATTCTCGAGGTTGTGAGTTAATCCACCAAATAGTTTGCAAGAGATTAAATAAAAAGAAAAGAATAATTTTGCAATTGAAAAAGAAATCTGGATGGCTGTTTCGGGGGAATTCTGAAACTTTTAGCGTAACGACCGACATACTAAAATAAAAGGAAGTTTACACGAGGACTTTGAAGTCTGTAAAGCCCCCGACAACGACAGTGGAAGGGAGTCTAACGGCCCATAAAACTATCCCGCGTTCCAGAAGAAATTCACATACTGAGTGGCAGTAAACAAAGTATTATACAACAATCTTTAATAAAATATAAACGACTCTGCGGCCCGTTATACGGTTTCTTTGCACGGCATCGAGTAAATCTTCGTTCGCCTAACGACCCGTAAACTTTAATATCTCTTCCCTCACGAAGACAACAAATTTATTATTAACTTTAAGTACTTCATCAAATTTAATTCCCGTTAATTAAGAAACGAGATATATGGATGGGGCATTAAACGAATTGATAATCAACGGAGAATAACTTACCGGTCTTCATTGTAAATAATGTTGCTTATCTTTAGTTTAATTAGGTGTTATTTTCTTACCTGGAACAAAGAAGAATTTGTACAAATTAGTAAAATGAACAGAAGCAGAAGAACAAAGTATTAAACTGTATGACTAGAATTATTAAATGCCTTTAAATTTTAATGGTATTTAAAGATTTGTATTCTGTAAACAAATGAAAAATCAGCAAAATGATCACTTAAACACCTCCTCATTTTCCATACACTACATTATACAATAATTAATTCCAACATTGTCGATAACCAGTGCAAAAAGCGATCGATTCGGGATAATGACCCATTATCCAAAATATATGCCCTACCAAATATTGTAATAACTTCAAAGGCCTTTATAAACAACTTCGGAGCCAGCAAAATGATGGCATAAATCTCCCTTAATTTTCTATACTTTACATTATACAATTAATTTTCCATTAACACACATCAACTGCAAAAAAAAACGACTAACCTTGAATTAACACCTGTATTAGCTAAAATATATTCTTAAAAAATACCTTATTAACTTAGAAGGTCCACAGTTTATAAACAAATTAACCTCCCCTAATTTTCTGAGCGCTACACCCTCGAATCATTCATTTCATACAAACTCAGTAATATGAACGTCAAAAAGTGATGAACATGCCACGTGCCTTGAATACCTAAATAATTGAGCAATGACCAACAGCACTTTATACAGGGTGAGTCACCTATCGTTATCACCTCCGATATCTTTGTTGTTTTCAAAGATACATTTGACAAAGTTACCATACCAACAAAATTTTTGGCTCCTGTTTACAGGATGTTTTTGTTGGGATAACGGTTTACTGTGAATGTAGACAAAATGCTTTGCAGGCCCGACTGTTTTATGAAGAATTTTACTAATATCTACAAGTTATTTGGAAATACTGAAAGTGTAGATGTAAGAAAGCGTAAACGAAAGAATCCCATGACTACTGAAGACAATGAAATTAATATTATATCAGCTATAGCTGTCAATCCACATGTGAGCACGAGAGATATTGACCGAGAAGCAACCATGAGTCAAAGCAGCGTAATACGAGTCGTGGCCCGACATTTTCATCCGTTTCACATATCGCTACATTAGGAATTACACGGAAGCGATAAGAAATAAAATAAATAGAATTTCATTTATAGAATTTCTATTTCATTTCATGTAATAGAATTTTGAATTTGGAAAAAAGGGGGAAAGAACTTATTTGCACACCTAATATCTTTGAAAACGACAAAGATATTTGAGGTGATAACGTTAGGTGACCCACATGCGAGAATTCCCATAAGAAGTACAGTAATATCGACTGGATACTTCGACATGCGAGCAAACGGGGTCGTGCAAGGGGAACGCCGCGCCCTGTGTCTCGAAAGGAGATTTGATTCTGAGCAATAACAGAGCTGCATCATTGACATCCGGTAGGCATGTTGTTCAAGCTCAAACGCGAAGTCAGGATTGTTTGCGAGTGCCGCGAGTCTTCTGCAGGTCCTTTGACCACTTCTCGAGTGTACACCGTCTTTCTACTTGTCAAACACGTGCGCCACTGCATGAAACAGTTGCATCGCGGAGCTCTGCTGGCTATATTAACTTGGTACGTGAGCTGTGTGCACATTTCTCCGTTGCGACGGAATCAATGAAGCCGCGCGATGCAACAAAGATGCAATGAACTGCAGCACCAAGTTAAATTTAATTTGGGAACCGACAATATAGTCCAGTCGCCAGGTACTTTTACCTGGAAAGTATTCCGAACTTAATGAAATTTTGACACTTGTCATTTAGGGGTACTCTGGGGTGTCGAATCTCAGTTTTCGACCTCGAAGACCCTGTGCTAACTTGGGGAGGGGGAAAAACCACGATTTTTATTACCTTGTTTTGGTTTTTCGTCTATAACTCAAAAACTATGGGTCCTACGAACTTTTTCTTTTCATTTTTGAAAAGAGCATTAAATTTCCTTCAAATATCACTGGTTTTGACCCAATAGATACCGAGAGACAGGTGTTCAAAATTAGGATATGTGTTTCTCAAAATGACATCAAAGTATAGTCCTTCACGAACATTTAAAAAAAAATTCCAATCGAATCGATGAAAAACTGAGTTGTCGGCAGATTTTTGTCCAAAGAGATCGGTTTCTGGCCCACTGTGGACGGTAGCGTAGCTTAGTTACGTAAAAGATAAGTAAATATTATTCAATCCTTATTTGTTGGTCTATTTCAGAAGATCAGAATATCTATACTATAATATTTTTACACGACGAGTCTTCACAGTTAATTGAGAATTAATTCCTATTAGTCATATGCAGTAAATTCTTTGGTAATTTCTTTGAAGCAAAATTTGAAATTTTATCGATTTTTTGGGATTTTGATGGGAAAGGGACTGAGTGGCGAAGATTCGGAGGATTATGGGGGTGAGAACTGAACGTGCATTACAAGAGACGCGAGACCAACTTGTCCCCGGACTCATCTCGGTCCCGCACTCGACGACGATAGCACGACGAACCTAAAAGCACGTGTGGGATTTATCATCCTTGCAGTTTACTGACTTATGCGCATCGCGAGAGTATTCCTCGCCTGCCGATATAACCTCCGGCAAGACCGACGGCCATTATGGTAAGGGGGGACCCCATTACCCTCCTGATACACACACAACCGAGTCGGAATGGGAATTACACCCGGAACGAGACGGTGATGCGAATTGTGAGGGACTCTCCTATCCGAACAATGTTATTAAAGAGATCCCCTGCGAGTCGAGAAGTTAGGGTACCTTTGTTTAGGCCCTTCGACGTCCAGCTGTGGTCGAAATGTAGCCGCAAATATAATTTTATGAAAGTATCATCATCTTTCAAATGATGGAACTTGAGAAGTCGCTTCTTTTAGGACACAGGTCCATTGACTGTCACGCGGAAACTAGACTGTATTTTCTTGCCAAAAAAATTGAGTACATAGTGCAAGCTGAGTACAATAATTCTGTCAAGTTTTATTTTCACAGCTTCGATTGTTTTTTTTTATTTAGAGAGAATTCTCCAAAAAAGCTAATTTTCCTCCTATTCTTGCAAGACTTACTTCCGGTGAACGCCACATGAAAACTACCCCATATTTCTTCATTTAAAAAATTGAGCATATACTTTGAACCGCAAGCAATCATCCTGTCAAGTTTCATTAGCGTAACTCCGACAGAAGTTTCGTAAAAAAATTCGAGAAGAACAGCTACATTTTAAAGCGGAAGAACTATTGTCTAACTATCTGACTTTTGCACGGTGTTTTAACATTCCGAGAGATCCGTGTGGGTCCTGATCCCGCGTAAATGTTCCTGGCGATAATAATCAGCGTTATCTATCCAGTCCACTGTCATTAAGAAGCCCGTAAAAGCAATCAGCACGAGGTTCCGTCCTCTAAAAGATAAGCCGAAACACGTGAAATTGTAGGTAAGTCGTTTTAACGAACGCCAGGCTGCATACGTAATTTTCATTGAGTTCACCGACGCTATCGTAACTGCCCCCGGCGTGCTACGTGCGCCAGAACTTCGCTAATTTCTTGCGCGTCATGGTGACCATCGCTTTTGCCAAAGCATAGTCAACTTTATCAGATACAGTTAACTAAAATTGAACCCTCTCGTCCATCGTATCGAGCTGCTCCCTTTTTCAACTTAATTTAGACGGTGTATTGCACGAATTTTTGTTCAATTATAGGTGGATACGAGGCTACTGATATATTTATAATTTCTGACTTTGGAGAGTTAACTTTTCAATAAAAAAGAAATCGTCAAAATAGATGAAACTTTTTGGAATCAACCAAATCGAATAAGTAGTTTTCGAGATAAAAATTTAAAGTCTCTAAAATCCGGCATTTCACACACAACAACCCTATACTACAACTATCTCCTGATAAACAAAATCCTGTCGCCAATTAAATTCCTCCTATTCGGCAATCATGCATACACCAGCTATAAAAAGAACAAGCCTAATCAAAAACCACTGAAAAAATCGTGCATTTCACGCACAAAAACACCGTACCTTCAAATTCCGGCTGACACCGGAGCTATTTCCGGAGAAACAAAACCCTGTAGCCAATTAAATTCCTCCTGTTCAGCAATCATGCATAGACCAACTAACAACGGGTGCAAGAACCGCTCTACAGCCTCGTCAAGAAGAACTAGCCTAATCAAAAACCACTGAAAAAAACCGTGCATTTCACGCACAACAGCCCCGTACCTTCAAATTCCGGCTGCCATCGGAAGTACTCCCGGAGAAACAAAATCTTGTAGCCAATTAAATTGCTGTGCGACCGCTCGCTGGACGGCAGCTAACAAGGGGTCAGTTCCGCGATACCATGGGGTTTCGTTGCACGGTGAGACGTTGCCAGGGTTCGCAAACAACGTGCTCTCGCAGCCGGGATTGCCGTAGAAGTGGTCGGTGGGGTATGGCGGTATAATTTACCGAGAATTCAGGGATTTTTTATCGGCGCGCGTAGGACGCCGGTGCCAAAAGCACTTCGCAGCAGTCGCAAACGGGGACACTGGGATTTTCCTATGGGGGTGTGCGGGGGTGTGCTGGTGGTGTCTCGCGCCGGCCAAATGGCCTCGGACGGTCTTCCAGCGCGATCGTTACCATTTGCATGGAATTCCGAAGCGACCTGGCATTCCTATGCGAGTCGGTAAGTAACGTAGACCACTATGGGAACAGATCCTCCACTTCGCGAGAGAGGCAACGCTAGGGGAGATCGGGGGGAGAGAGCGCGGGGGATGGGAGTGGCGCGGGAAAATCTATCCTGAAAGGTGGATCGAGAGTCGCTCGACGGCTCTGCGGGAAAATGATTCGCCGCATTATCGTCCCATTTGCGTAATCTAGTGTGAACGTTTAAATCCACTCTCTATCCGCATTACCTCGCGCCTGCCACCTGGCCCACCCCCGCACGACTGTAACGAGCCGCCCCCCTAAAGCATGGCCACAGTTAGTATCATCCAGCTTTCGCGGTTTATAGCTCGGAAGATTTTTCTCGGTAGCAGCATGACGGGAATTGGCCGATTTCGCCGGACCGCCGAGATGGATTGCGATTTTTAGGCGGTATTCCGGTTTCGAACTGTTTAAAAATCAGTTCTTTGCATTTTATTCGTGTTTTTGAACGTGACCGTGGAAGGAGTTGTTGCAACTCGTAACATTTAATTAGTTTCAGACGAATGCAACTCGCAGCTGCGGAGTTTCCTTTTGTGACATTGTTGCCGACATAGTTGTCACATTTTTCTGATTAGAACGAGACCAAACACGGTACAATTCGGGTCATATTTGCTTGTTTAATCCATGAATTAGTAAAACAGTGTTAGTGGAACGAAGTGTTCAAATAATAGCATAATATAACTATGTATATACAATATAGTAATAACAATATAACAATACAATTATCCAGCTACGATGCTACAGTGTATCTTCGTTGATTTATTTGTATAACGAATCATGTCGTATACGGATCGCTTCAGCGGTTCGGATAATCGAGGTTCTACTAAATCGAGGATAAAACAAGTAAATATTGCCCGAATTGTGCCGTGTTTGGCCTCGTTTTAACCAGAAAAATGTCACGAATACGTTGGTAAAAGTTTCCTACAGAAAAATCCGCAGTCTACAAATCACAGTCGAAAGAAGATGTACAAGGATTTCAGAGTCTACATTATCCATGGAAGCTCTTGATTCGTAGCCCCAAATCACGGTGGTTGTAAATAACTGCGGTCAGTTAGTATCCAGCATTCGATGCACAGTAGACTCTCGCGTTCAAAGGATTGAGGAAGTTGGATCGTGGTCTACGAAATTTTTCATCAGTCGAGGGATGTCCTTTGATCCCGCGGCTGCCGTGGGAGCAACGCGTGCTCCATCTTATCGGAAAGCCGGTTCGAAAGTTGTTCGAAGTATACGTGGCTGGTCGAAACTTCTCCTCTGTTTCCGTTCTAGATCTTGGGAACCGGCACGAGGGGGGAAGGAGGAGGAGCTCGTACTTGTCATTCGGCGATGTTGCATACGCTGTAATTCCGCGAATGGATCGCAGCCAGTCAAAAGCCGACGGCGATTCAATCGACAGACCAGCGCGCTATACGCGGATCATATAAACCGCGAAATCGCGCGGCAGTTTACACTCTAACGCCTCGGTCGACTCGCCTCGTTGCCTCGAGCCGGTCAATTCTCGATTGGGAAAACGTTATGGTCGCCGGAAGGGAGGTCAGCCGGGTGGGAACGGCTTCTTTGAAGTCCATCCACGCTTCAAGAGTCGCGTCGGAAGTCGTGGACATCGACTTTGATCGATTACTCGAAGAAACGCTGGGCTCGGCCGTGGCATTAGGTCGCTGCATATGATATGTCCGATTCGTAAGTAAAACAAAGATCATTTTTTGATTTCGAACAAAAACTCACTAACAGGGATACATGCCAATGAAATCTACTTTAAATGCCTACCGTTTATAAACAAATTCGAAACAATCTGTCAGACATAAACCCATCCTAATTTCTCTTGGCAACAACCAGAAAGAGACAAGGATATAAGACAAGGACTTTGTACAACTACAAATGCCTGTAGTCCAGTCAACTTAAAGTTGTAGAGGGAAATGGAAGGAACACAATTTTTAACTTCGGGTCTTTGTTTGGACTAGTTAGGAGGTAAATATGCTAAAAGTCCCCACTCCTAGGAGGTGAGCGGGGTGCATGAGGGCACGTAGACGATCCCCTATTTCGGTTTTCCGCTTATATCTCGGAAACTATGCGTCCTAGTGATAATACCACTCTATACAAAATTAAAGCTGACAAAACGTGCCACAAGATTGATTCGATTCAGTTTTTCGCTATCTCGCATAGTTCGCGAGATATCCGCGCTCAAAGTTGACTAATTGTGCTGAAAAGTTAGCTAGTCAAATAAGGCAATAATTTCTTTGTCACAATTAGTGAAGTTTGAGCGCGGGTATCTCGCAAACTATGCGAGATAGCGAAAAACTGAATCGAATCAATCTTGTGGCACATTTTGTCAGCTTCAATTTTGTATGGAATGTTATTATCGTTAGGACGTATAGTTTCCGAGATATAAGCGGAAAACCGAAAAAGGGGACCTTCTACCATATCCTCAACAGTGACCATACAATCAATATCCTCTAAGAATCGAACTTTGAGAATCCAAATGAATCGAAATCGATAGTTCGTTAACCGATTGCACAAAATTAATGTTTGAGGCTCTCTGTGGAATTTCCCGAGCATGGTCAGTGCGGTGGCAGCTTCTGTCTATTATTTTCTTCTGTCTGAGATTAATATATGTCGAGCACTGGCGCAGGGAGGACGTGCCCGCACTATCAAACGATAGACGCAGGAGTCCGAAGGCAGTGGGCTATAGACTCCCTCGCTAGTTGGTAGTTGGGACGCGTCTCGCTCGTTATAACAGCAGGGGAATGGTAAGGCGGATGGAAATACGGTGAACCGAGAGATGCATGCTGCGAGAACACGGTGCACGCGAGGAATAAGCGCTCGCTCTTGTTTGACGCAGCCTTTAACGGTCAGAACCCGATCGAGAAATAGGATATTGTGTCACTGATGAGGTTCAATTGATAACGCACGCGATCATCTTGTTAGGCACCTGTCACCCTCGCGCTACTGCCAGGCGCGGCACATGTTCATTGGAAGCTCCGGGGACTGCATAAGTTAATCTGCTTAATGGGATGCGCCGTCGAAGTGCTGGGGAAAATTTGAGGATTCTGAAATCCATTTTCCTTAGGAAAATTCTGGAAAAAATGTGACACCTTCCGGATATCGGGATGTGTTCGGGAGAATTTTTTCAAATTTTTCGGTTCGGAATCCCGGGAGGGAGAAATGAAAAATGGTCGAAAACAAAGAAGTGAATAAAAAATACTCGCAGGCTTGAGAGATAGATGAGATCTTTCTGAAGCTGTACTCGTGATTACTCAATTTTCAGTTTTGAACAGCTGTAATTATTAATGATAATAAAGCGGGTATTTTTCACGATCGTAATTTTTTGAAAATAGTAATTATTTTTCACGGCGCACAGTTTCGATCAATTTTTACATTGTATTTACAATGTAATTATTCATCAATGATTAAATAACGAGACCGTCGAACAAATATACTGATATACTTTTGACCAAGTCAGCAATCTGAAACTTCTCGACCGTCTGTGACGCGAGCCGATTCCTAGAACCGTCGCGATAGTAAAATATATTGGAAATATCGGCACTATGGGGTGCGAGGATGGAAACGAAGAAACGAGCATGTCCTAGGCGGTCTTTTCATTTCTTCAGCGGCGCGTGCCCGGCATGGTAAACATTCAATGCATAAGAAGCACAATCGAATATAAATCATGCCTTTGTATTTTTGTCGGCAATCCCGCAGAGACAGTTGAATAATTTCTGAAACGCCTCTCTACGTGCTCCGACGCCGTAATTTATGGCGCGCGAGACACCATCCGGATCACCAATACATCGCCACTGCCGTATACACAGAGAAAACTTTCCACTACCAGGCCAGACTGCCTTGCATTCCCATTTTATTATTTCGTACGCTCGTTGAACACGCCCAACTCTCTGCTCGTCTTCTGCGGCGGAACGTTCTCCAGATGTGAATCGGAATATCGGTGAATCGGTAGATGAAAATAATTGACACGATTCTGCGTGAAAAAACCAACCGAAAATGTAGAATGAAGTTTTCCCATATCGAGTTTAGTTTCAAAGAAAATCTACTTTGAAACTGGTAAACAATAAACAAACAGAACTTTTTTATTTTATAGTATTTCTTGATGAAAGTTTTACGGATCTATTCGTGACACAATGCCGATTATAATGAGTCCAAACACGATACCATTTCGATCACATTTACGCGTTTAATCCACGATAAAGTAGAAACTCGATTATCCGAACGATCACAACAGCGAATTTTCAAAGTGGAGTTTCTTTGAAATGAGGCCTCGAATGAAGAAATGTTATTCTACCGTTTCGGTGTAGTTTTTCGCGTAGAATCATCGTGCGTTTCTGATTCTATGCTTTTTACGATGTCGAAGGATCTACGAATGAAAAGGTGGGCGCGGGACACTACAAAGAAGATCGGGACGTCACGGGTTTCAAAAATGTCGTCGGCCAGGACACTGGCAGCGTCGTTTCTTGCTAGCAAGGCCTCGTCGTTAATTTTAAATGTCGTAAATCACCCGGAATAACCCGGCGGCCGTCACCCGTCAGCCTCACTCAGCAGCCAGTGTCTGAAGATGCTTTATGGATTCATCTCGAGCTAGCTAACAGGTTGGCGAGAAAAAGGAATGAGTCGTAACTTATATTCATACTGCGATTCCGTCGGCAGTACCATCTTTAAGCCATTGTTTCTTCATAAAGGGTGTCTCGAAAACAGGACAAGCAGATATAAATTGCGACTATAGAAGGCTCTTGAATTTCTTGGGAAACCGGCAAAATAATGATACAAATAGAAATTTATCGAGCGCTATACATTGATCTCTTCAAAGTTATCTTCAATTTCAAAAGTCAAACACGCTGATAAAGGTTGAAAATTTTTAGTTTTCGCGGCAGGGCACGTTTTTAGTAGAGTAGAGCGCTCTGAATAGATTTGGCACGCCCCTGGTGGGCGTGGCAAGATTGCTACCGGCACAGAGCACTGCCCCATGGGGCAATCGTGTACTCCTCGCGCTCAGAGTACTTTTCTATCGAATTTTCGCCGGCTTTCGATAAATATGTTGAGCAAGCTCACGACAAGATGAAATCCTTAAATTTCCTGTGGTATTTTAATGCAAAATGAAGTCACTAGGTGCGACACTGCAGTACAGATGCGCTTACAGAGAGCTTGCAAGAGCTTAAAGACTTTTCAGCGTCTCTCGTTTCCCTTCGAAGACGAAACAACTTTGACTCGAAGTTTCTTCTCATCTTTTTGAGTTTTGTAATGCAAACCACTTCCCCCTAATCTCTCTGTTTTGCTATTTTTCAGCTGTGATCATTCGTTTTCGACTAATTTTTGCAGAAAAATAAGCTGCAGTCATGTGGATTTATACTGTCCTGTTCTGTTTCGAGTAAGTTAAGAAACTTTTCGGCACACTCACATCCCCACTTATCCCTCTTCGATCTATATTTTGCTTTTATTTTGATCGAATCGAAGAATCCAAAGATAAGCTCCCGTAGGATTTTTGTTTTTTATTCGTGTTCCGTGACGTGGATCGAGATTCCGAGATAAAGGAAGCCGCCAAGAGCTGGGCATACCGTATATGTCGCTTATCCGGGGATTCTAACAGAGTTGCATTTATTATCCCCGCCTGCGCACGCGATTTTAGGGATATTGGATTCGAAGATTCTACGCTGGAAAAAAGTGTCGACAATATTGTCTGTATTTATTTCCTTGCACAATGTTCCATCGACATCCTTGAAACATTTTTAAATAACAGTTAAACGATGCAGAATCTACTCTGATTTCTTTGGTGGGTGTCAGCCAAGCGATTGTTTTTTAAGAGAACCCAAACTTGAAAGTCAGAGATTGTTCACTGATTTCCTCGGTGACTCTTGATTATTTTATTTTTTAAATAATGTTCCATCAACTTGACGCCGTTCACACTTTTTTGCATGATAGTTAAACGGTGCAGAATCAACCATAATTTTTTTCGTAGATGGAAATTAAAGGATTGTGTTTTTAAAAAAAGTACCTAAAGAGCAAATTTGACTGCTTTTTCCCGTAACTTTTGTTGACTTTATTTTGTTTAAATTATGTTGCATCAACCTGGCGTTCTCGAAATATTTTTGAATAATAATTAAACGATGGAGAACTGAGTCAGACGTTTGTTGTTAACTTCGCTCACGAAATTCTGTCGAGGAAATCTATTCTTTGGTTTCCTTTCCGATGAAAACCATCTTGGTCATCGTCATAGTTGATATTCTATGTGCGACCAGTCGCATTCCCCGTCCAGCACGGGGGTATTTTCGTTGATTCGAGATCATAGAAAGAGTTTGATCGCACCCTAAGTATCGTCGTTATGTCCCTCGGCAGTTACGGGCTGGAGCATTTCTGTTTCCCAACATGTCCGCTCGAATAATGGTAATGGCTGCCAGCATTCGCTGGGAATATCAATTTTCTAGCTCGTTTTCCTTTTTCATGGCTCCCCAATCGAATATCTTCTGTCTGTTTCAATCCTCTACTCTTCTCAACCATTTTCAACTTATGATTAAAGCTATAATTACAATATAAATGTACTCTATTCGCTCCGACAGAAAATTCGTTCTAAATTAAAATCTATAAAAACGAATGAAGAACTTTTCCAAAATCTTTTTACAGGATGTAGAACGAGCTGTGGAAGAATCCAGAAAATTTACGTTAACATAGAAAAATGGTACAGTAATTATTTATCTGCAGAAACGTGATAACAATACTCTGTTGATAATAATATTATTTTACATTGTAGTAAATGATATGTTCTTTGATCTTTCCATTAGCAAAAATGGAGTTGCTAGCACAACAAGAGGGGCTTTTATTGGGACTGACGCAAGCAAAAATCTGTAGACACGGAATAGCGAAACGTTCCGAGTATAATTCTCGTCTATTATTCTCCTAAGCGGATAGCAGAGCTCCGAGGAGATCAATCTCTATCTCCCGAAGCTTTCTAAGCACTTACCAAGCTCTTACGCCGTATTTCCGGATGCTAATGGGTCTTTCATGAGCATCGATTGCGACGTATCAGTCGATGCCGTTCTCTATTGTGTCTTTTCGCCCTGTGAATGTCCCCCTAACTTCGCTTGGTACCTTGAATCTAATATCAATAAATTAACGAAAGCAATTCAAGGACGTTCGGTGCGGAAAATGGTCTCAAATTGAAAAACCTTATAGAGAAACGTGCGTAACACGCGGTCTAACACAATGTACAATGGAATCAAAATTTTGAAAAATCAGAGGACTCGGTGGCGGTGAAAGTCGGGGATTTACCAGTTAAAATGAACTAAGAAAGATGGCCGTCGGATTTTTTTCACGAAGTTACAACAGGTCGAACACCTTACTGGAGATCACCCTTATACCAGAGCTTTCTTCCTCGCCGTCGCACAATGGTCCCAAATCCCGAAAACATGGCCAAAACCTCAAAAATGAATTTCCTCCTAGGAGTTTGTAATTCTAGGGTTGGGTAAAGTGATGTTATGACCTACTGAATGCCACCAAGGAAAAAGGTGAAAAGCTTATGGTACGGTTTCCTGCAGTCAGTTCAAAGTTAGCCTTCGTTTGATGAGCATTTGTCGCGCGCATTAGTAGGAAATTGTGAACGCCCTCTTCTAAAGTGCATAACTTTAAAAATAGCGCATCAATCAATTCTGTAGAACGGATGCTGTTTCTGGAAGTAAGTAGAATCTCTGCCTGTTTTTGTATCTCAAAAATTGTTAGTCATTACGTTACACGATGGCAATATTCTTTGGAGAACGTAGAAACGTAGACATACAAAAAAAGTTCCACGTTGTGCCACCAAAATTCCTTTTCTGACGTGTTGCAAATACATTTATCTTTCGAAATTTATAAAAACCAATCTCCAATAGTCTCCCATTTGCTCATACGAGGGTAAACTTTGTTTCTTTTCTATGGATTTTAAAACGCGATTTTACAACTTTTAGTAATGAAAAACGATTCGGATGATTAAATCTTATGTACATAATTTACAATTATACTAATTCTTGATATACAAAGTGCAATTTTGTTTGTCAATTATACATTTTTACCTATCAATCTCTCAAAACACATTTAATGCGAATTGTTGTCTAAATTTTAATCTGCAATTTTGTTTTTCAAATTTTCGAGTTCATATTCGTAATCAGTGACCCCCAAAAACCCCGAAAAGATTATTTTCCATGCAGACCTAACCATTTTTTAATGTATATGTCCGCCATATTGGATCCGCCATTTTGTTTTGTTGAATTTCAACTTCATATTCGTAATCAGCGACCCCGAAAATCCCCGAGTACGAATTTTTGAGTGCATCAAAGTACGTTCAGAGGTTTTGGCCGTGTTTTCGGGATTTGGGACCACTGTGCGTCGTTGCGCGACCCCCGCCATTAACTTTCTGGTTCCCCACTCTTCAGCACCACTCCTAGCTTGACTGTATTTCAAGGCCGCTAGTATAGAATAAAAAATAGCGTATAATTAAATTATTGCAAGTCCTTCATATTTATAAGATCACATCTTCATTTCTGTCCCTGAAGTTCATAATTTCCAAAAGTGCGTGTTTGCTCAGCTATGGCCTAACTGCTAGATGTTCTAAATCCATCCACCATTAAACCTCGCCGCCCCCTCTAGCCAAACAACAGAAACTCCTTGGTCCGCATAGAATCAACATCATTCTTCGGCCGATTCTCGCAACAACGCCTCCCGACAAAAGCTGCAATTCATCGGCGCAGCTTGCCGCCACCATAGTTTCGTTTCCATCGACTGACACTGATCGAGAGCTCGCGTCACGAGTCACGGAGTCGCCGAGCATAGTTCCCCTTTATCTCAAGGTCAATCGTTCAGAGCCCCCGCACAATGTCGCCGATCGAACAAATAGCGTTTCCCGAGGCTGGATTCATTTAACTTATGTTAGCCCAGTTCGGTCGACCGGCTCGCGATACGAACCGGGAATTGCTTAGCGGGTAGGGGGACCTCTCTGAAATCGAACGGTAATCGCCATAGGTGCCGCGCCCTCCAATTTTCCCCGACCGCAGAGTTTCAGTCTCACTTTTGAACCCGCGTCGCAGCCGATCAACCAAGAAATTAGAGGCATCCGCCGATAATTCTTCGACAACCGGCCCGCGGAACTTTGTTCCCGTTTCTGTTTCAGAAATTGCCGGCTGGCCGGAATCGCCCTGATGGCCTAACGACCCTCCGGCGGTCGCAACTTCCGGATGATTCTGCGTTCGAGCTGCCACAGAGACCAGTGGAACACTCGACCCCGTCTGTGTAGTCGGACCTATTCCGAAGCTTTGACGCGTGTTGCCAGTGTGCGGGAACAGCGAATGCACTTCAGATGTTGGGAGAAGCTGATGGGGAAGGTATCTTCGCGACAGAGATGGTACAGTAAAGGTAATGGGGGTCGGAAAAGCGATTTTTTAATTTTTAACGAATTTTTAAAGCTGTTTGCACTTTCGAGTTTCCACAGTAGAGGCGGCGTGTTTGAATATTTGTTATGGAAAAAGAAAGAACTATATATTTTAAATCTTGACGTTTACACACCAGACATTTCGATTTGTCTCGAAACCAAATAATAAAATAATAACGCATTGTTGAAGATCTTTTGATGGCCTCTTTGTTTTTTATTGTTCTCCAACGTATTTGTAACATTTTTCTGACTAAAATGAGATCAAACACGGAACAATTTGGATGATATTTGCTAGAACCTCGATTATCCGAACTGATGGTATCCGTGTTCTAAAATTCTTAATTCTTTCACAGTTCAATGTGACACTTTTAAAGTCGGAAACAGTTTTTGTCGGTGAAAGAGTTGAAAGCTCGTATTGAAGAAATCGGGCCAAATTAAGTCAAGATCAAGTAAAAAATTTATATAAATCGATACCACGACGATTAATTGAAACCATAAAAAATCAAGGTGGCATAACACATTACTACTAAATAGAAAAAAATATTTTTCATTAACTTCCACCGACTTTTTCTTACGTAAAATATACATTGTCTTATACTTTTATCGCACCTTATTTTATCAAAAATTAGAAATTTTAATGAAACTTTTTTCAATCTAATTCAACAACATTGCCACTACGGAAATGTATGTACTTTAATAGATTCTTTGGATTAATAACGAAAACTTTTACGAAAAAATTAGTATTAATAAAATATTAGCTAAAATCGCAGGTGCCTTATAGGTCTGTCGCGGAGTGTAGTAGCGACTAAATCCCCAAATTCCCCATCACAGTCATCACCCCTTAATATACCCGTGTTCATCACTGCTTTCTCTTATTTTTTGGTCAACACAGCTCTTCCTTTTTCATTTATATCGTTAAGGTAACCTATTCGAGGGTGGACGGGGTGTGCGGAGGGTCGAACGGGGTGCGTTTAATTCCCGTGGAATGCCTCCGTCGTTTGTCACGTCACCTGACGTTTCCTTGGATGCCAGAAATGTATCCCGCGAAAATAATGAAACCCTTATTTCATTTCTTTTCGCTTCATTTCGTTTCGCTGGATCTCTCAGTCGTCGTTTCATCTCGCCGACGCTGGGAATAGTCCCGTTACTGTACACCGGGTGACTCGGAATCTTACAGAACGAGACTGTAAAATAATTGCATAATTCCATCGACTAGTGACCAAAAAGGAACTTTTAAATAAGAAGAAAAACTCCCAAGCAATGAAACACCATTCAATTTCAGTCACAAAAGCTTCAAAAATTGTTAAATTCATGTCTTTTTATAAGACTATTCAAAGGTCAAGATTATACAGAGGCAAGTAAGGAAAACTCGAATTTTTATTTCATCAATTGACTTTATAGAAAATCTGAGAAATAATTTTCAGTTATCTCAAGCCAGTTAATAATCATTATAAAGCTCGGCTACTTCAATATGAAATCAGCAGTGTTAGGTTTCTGGAATTTTTTAAAATAGATTTTGCAGTCAAAAATTCGGGAAAAAGTCGTGTGTGCCACTAGGTAGCATGTTCATGAATTTTTTCGTAACTTTTTAATTAGCAGAACAGAAGAAATAGAGCATAATTCATTGAAACCATGCCCACCCTATAACTACCCTTGTGGTAAGGGTACCGACTTGGAACTTGCCACATAGAGTTTTCTTTGGGAGCCCATTTGGGGGCACATTTGACCACCTGATCCGGCTATACTCTTCAAGTCTACTGTCAATAATAAGGGACACGTTCAGGGTAGTAGGATCACGGTGTTCGCCGCCCATAAATCGAAGGGACGTCAAGGTCAGCAAGTGAATCAGTGTCGGTCAATTTTCTCGGAGGTCCACCGAGGTCTGCGGAGTCTATGGGGCTCGAAATTCGTATAGAATTGGGATTTTTCGGGTTCCGGTCCGGAAGCCATCGGATCGATGCAGCAACAGAGCCAAGCAGGTTCCTCTCTCGTTTAATTCCGCGCGATAAACACAATGGGACCGGTCGCATCATTAAGGCGTTAGGTTTGAATAACGATCGGGCGCGACGGCCCTAATTCGCTAACTCAATCTTTGTCAAGTAAATCAATTTAGCAGACGATGGAGCCGCATCAGTTTGCCGATCCGTTGCGCTCCGGCTCCCTTTTACCCTTTCGGCTCGTTTGCTCCGCCCCTTTGCCCCGGCCCCATAGTCAACGGCGAATTTCACCGGGCATTAACGCCGGCGATCCTCGTCTAATCAGACTCTGACTATCGTGGTCAACTGGACGGTACATTTTCCTGTCGTAACTTTGTCTACAATCGACGCAGCTAACCTACGGAACACACTTGCGGCTCGGGGAGCAATTTGGCCACGCCCATCGGGAGCGTTCCGTGTGAAGACAACAATTTCGGTGTTACTATTGGCCGGTAGAGAATGTAGAGACCAAATTTTCGACTCACAATTTGTTTCACAACGAATTTCATTGTAAAATATGCACAATTACTAATGTTATAGATATTTATATGTAAGTGCCACCACCTTATGCACAATTAAAGACGCTATTGTTGGCTTTCGGTGACGTCGGAGAAGAGGGTGTGCGCTTGAAGCTCTGAGGGGGTGTGGCCTCGTTGCCCTGAAGGGCAATCTTTACTTACGACTGCTGTGTAATATCAACTAAGAATATTTCTATCAACTGAACACTATTTTTCGTAATTTTTCACAGTTTGGACGTTCCCGTAACTTTTGCAGCTAGCTGAAAAGTTTTAACATTTTTCCCAGGGCAGCCGGAAGTCAGTGGGAGACGGGAAATCAGTTTTTGCTTGGATCCAGTGACGACAGACGTTACGACGAAAGTTTCCCGGGGATTTTCCGTGTGTTTCATCCGGGCGAAACTGATGCGAGTTTCATTCGCAGGTCCACCGACTACATTCGAGATTCTTCTAGCACTCTTGGCTCGAATATCTTCTTTCGGGGTACATTTGCGACTGAAACGTTGAGTGGAAGGCGAGAAAAGTGGGAGAGAAGTGGTCGTCGAGTTGCCGGGAAATAGAACGCCGCGCCGAAGCGTTCATCGCGCTACACGTCTGCTCCTGAGAATCATGCTACTACCTGTTTCCCTTTTTCACATCATTTTTCAACAATTTCCATCGTCCCGATGTATTATCGCGCGGAAATTTCCGGATTTTTGTTAACGTAAATTTCAGTGCAAACAAAACCGTATCATTTATAGTAATTATTATCTGCGCAAGTTGCAAGGCTTTCGTGTAATTGTTTTAAAAAATCAACATAAATCTGATACAGATAAAAATCAATTTTTGAATTTATTTTTTGGAGGTGGTTTCTAAAAAAACGATACACAACTTTGATCCATCTATGTGGATCATTGATTTGAAAAATTTGTTATTGAATCAATTAGCATTGTTATGAATTAATTATTTAATGAAGGGTCTTTATACTTTTTTAATTAGTACCCATACTAATTTCATATATTTTTCAAGTGCCATACAACAAAACTGCCAACCAAAGTATTATCCAAACAACATAATTAAAATTCTCAGCAAAAACAATAAACAACTTGTTGAAAATCTACGAAACCTTGTCAGAAGCAGTTTAACCGTTCTCAGCTTAATTCAGTTTAATTTCGGCGTCATTAAAACGATTGTCTACGAAAACGATCAGCTGTGACAATGAGAACTCATTGTCAGAATGTCCTACATTCCACAGATCCATTATTTCAATTTTCTTTTATCAATTGCACTCGTGATTTAATTCCTATTCGAACATTGTGTCACCGAACACTTCCCATGGCCGATAACTCTCACAGGAATTTTCTTCTAAGAGTCATAAGTACACTACTTTTAATTATTTATTTATGGAACTTCTCTACGAACATATTCGTGACATTTTTCTGATTAAAATGAGCCCCCACGTAACACTATTCGGAGCACATTTATTTGTTCGATGTACGACTTCTATTCACGGAGTTACAACAGTTTAAATTTCTCGGTCCGGATAATGCAGGTTCTAGTGAATAGTGGATTAAACAAGTAAATGTAATCCGAACTTTAAAAAAATTAAAAATTTTTGTTTGATTTTACCAATTCACTCGTGATTTAATCCCGAATCAAACACTTCGAAAATTTTCACGAGAATCCTCAGGCATTTCTCCTAGGGGACATCGCTTTTTCCCGCGACTTTATGGGGGTGGGGGTTGCATTTCCCACAAAGTGAGAGCGCAGCGAAACGTTAACATTTTTTCGTGTACCAGAGAATTATTATTCTTGATGCAAGGAGGTTTTCTTCTTTCCATCGTGTATCTCATGATATACGAGGAACTCACTGAAACGGAAATAAACCGACTTTGATAGAGGGGTGGGAGGGAGGGAGGAAGAGAGGGAAAGCGGTGGGTTACAGGGGTGGAGAGGAATTTTCTAGGATCCCTTGCTCGCGTCCAAAGAGAGAAATACGCACGAGGTCTTGCGAGCGAAATAATTTTCCTGAGCAGATTATTTTCTGGCGCTCTGGTTAACAGTGCACCGTATATATTTTAATGCGATCCCGTATACCCTTAGAAACCACCCGGTGCATCGAGACTTGATATTTTCATTGTAGGAACCGTGCGCATAGTTCGTCTGTCGCATTCACATATTTATACACATCTACGCGCGTTTCCGCGCTAGCAAGTTTGCTAACAAACCAAAGTTTTATTTGCAAATGAACTTCGAGCTGGGTGCTACAATTGTTAAAAATACCCTTTTTGTCAAAATGAGAAAGATACGAGATCACAAGTACGAAATCACGATGTAAGAAAATTAACATGTCAGCCGTGTTTGTTTAGATACAATTTCGACGATTTTCCTAGTCAATTAACAAAGTATCCACTTTCTAACAAAAAAAGAATAAAATCGATCATGATAGAATTCCTCTACAATAAAATATTAAATATATCCTTTCTTCAAAATGAGGAAGAAGCAGATACGGAATCATGATGTATAAAAATTAATGTGCCAGCTATGTTCGTTTAGATACAATTTCGGCAATTTTCTTAAACAATCAACGAAATGTCGTCTTTCTAACAAAATAAGAATGAAGTCGATTCATCAAATAGTTTCCGAATAATAAATTCTTAAAGTATGTCCTTTTGCACAAGACGACGAAAAATAATTATAATGAATGTTTCCGTTTCGAAAATGATTGCAACAACATGGAACAACTTCGGATAGTCTGTGCGCAACCACTTGGATCGTGATTAGTATTAGGAGTCTTCGGGGGCAGTGTTAGTGGTGGTGGTTTACACCGAGTGCTCGACCAGTGTCTCGCATTAGCGAATGAAATATTAATGGCTCCTCTCTGCATCGAGATAAACCCCGGTTAAATGGCCCATTGTATCGCATTCGCTGCTATTCGACATTGTGCGCGAAAATGTGTTTAGATGTCCAGACAATCAATGATCTGTTACATCGTGCGACACATATGTCGCTGGTTTAACGAACTGATTCCACGTAACTATTAATGCAAGTCTAACGTTAAAACGTCTACGACTACCTTACACAATGGAACATACGACAAATTATTCAAACAAATCAAATATCATTAAAATTAATAAATATCCGAAAAATTATTAAGTCATATCTTGACAAATTTGATGATGTTTAACCTGCCATAACTTCGCGAGAAACAATCGGAGAACGTCACTAATTCTTTTGGAAATACATTTTTAAAAAAAGATATCATTCTTTCAAAAATTTTACAAGTTTGAGTGGACAAACATTGAAATAAATGCCTGTAGAGAGCATAAAAAATGTTCTTCGCGATTCCAGTGACCTCGGACCGAAAGCGCAAATCCTCCCCCTTGGAACGAGCCCTTGAAAGTTAACCTACGATTTTTTCCTACCAAGTTATTATACTTCGATCCCAATAAATCGAAATTGTAATTTCCTGTGTTCCGTCGAAAATTTGCAGTTAATTATATTGAAGGGAAAAAAGGGGGTCGGAGAGTATCGATAAAATAAATTCGATATCAGGAGATTCGTCTATTTGCTGCGGCGGCGTTATGGCAGCTGCATTCAGGGATCAAATTAAGATGGCATCCTGCATCTTCGTCGCGAGTTTGCTCGATCCTTGCGTCGCCTATCCTTAATAGACCATCATATTATCTCTGGCACGAGAAGTCCGGGTAATTTTAAAAGTTTCCCCGTATCGGCCCTATGGTGACACGCCCCTGGCGCACTTCCTCCATGGGGAATGGGAGATAAAAGCATGGTGGAGCGAAAAGTGATCGTGCGAGTTGAAATGCCCCGGTTTCAACGTTCGCCCTCCTGCTGCGAGAGGATATTTTCTGAGCTTTATCCGCGAATATCGTAGCCCCGCAGCCACCCCTGACTCTGTGAAAATAGAAATCGCACCCCGAAAGACTCCTGCTCGATAGTCGAATCGTTATTGTTCCCGCTGCCTCGAGTAATTAATCGTTATAATTACAAACCCTCCAAAAAACCATCGAATCTTCCATTCAAAAATTTGGAAATGTTTGATCAGCTATAACTCCGCGAAGAAATATGGGAGAAAAATCTACTTACAATTAGACTCGTTTTAAAGATTGAGGTATGTACTTTTAGCACTGCAAAGTCGATTTTCATATTTTCATAGTGCTTTTACATTAAACTAAATTCAGTTTAGAGTATGCGGTAACGATTAATATCGAGTAAAACTTACAATTAGGTCAAGAATTCTTGAACTTCGAACAATTATAGCTTCGTGATACAGACTCGTATAGTGATCTATCTTGGATCATTTTAAAGGACGAACGCTCTACTTTCTCGACTTCCGAGTGCATTTCACAATAATGCGAAAATTAACTGTAAATTTCATATTCTTTGATCCCCCCGTTTATGAAGACTCATTGTGTCAAACGTTAATGTTTATCTGTTGTAACGTTGTAAGAAAAATATTACAACAATCTACATAGACTGATTTTAAAGGCTGAAGTCTCCCCTTCATAACGAGACCTTAAAAGCTGACTTGCGATTTTTTCTTGCGAATTTATTGCGCTTCGAAATGTGCACCGCTAGAATAACTCAAAGTGCCACGAGATATGAAAAAGCTTTTTAAAAAAGCACGAAAAACGATGCAGGATTAAAACATAAATTGGTAGACAATAGCTTATACTCGTACAACAAACGACGGCAGCGTCAGAAGCTTTAAAGTTAGTCGACCGGTGCCATAAATCTCTCACAAGTTCGCGTGATCAATAAGCCGCAAAGCTTCGAATCCTATAGCGCGCGAAATTATGTGGAATTCGCCCTAAAAAACGAGGCATGCGAGAGTTCGGAAAACTTGCAACCTCGTTCTGCATCGTTTAGAATGCAATTGCGCTTTGCAACTGCTTCCAACAATTTTTCGTGCGATGAAAAAGGCGAACAGATCAGAAAATGAGAGTTCGACGCAGATGTTTGCAAAATCGAAATTGCAATGGGTTCGCTCGCTAGATTTTTTACCGGGAAGTTGGAAAAAACATCCCCAATGTTGAACTTCAGTAAACTGCATTAAAAAATCCAATTTTATCGCATAAACTTTTCCTATAACTTTATTTCGAAATCTATTTTTGTTTCATTTCGATTTTGGTAAACAAGACGGGGAGGATATAAACGTGTACATACAAATATTAACTGGTTCTTTGTTTATCGCTGTGTACAATTATGTCGAAGGCCATGAAATTGAGCTGATAAAAGATTGCATCTTGATACTATTTCGTACGAAGTAGTCTAACGGTTCTTTGTTCAAATAAGAAAAATTTTGACAATTTTCCTAGTTAATTCACATATCCTCTTTCTAACAAAAAAAGAATGAAGTCGATTCATCATATAATTCCTCTACAATAAATGATTAAATATGTCCTTTTTCAAAATGAGGAAGAAGCAGACACGGAATCATGGTGTATAAAAATTAATGTGTCAGCTACGTTTGTTCAGATACAATTTTGACAATTTTCCTAGTCAAATAATAAAGTATCCTCTTTTTAACAAAAAAAGAATGAAGTCGATCCATCAAATATATATTCTCTACAATAAATTATTAAATATGTTCTATTTATCAAAATGGGGAAGAAGCAGGCACGGAATCATGTTGTATAAAAATTTTCAATTTTGATCATTTTCCTAAATAATGAACGAAATGTCCTCTTTTTAATAAAAAAAATAATGACGTGGAAGTTTAAAAAAAAAGTACTCTTATTTATCATTCGAAAGAAATTAGATGTCATAATCTAGATGTCTCGTGATCCCCCGAGTATGAAATTCCGTTTCCTCTGATTGAGATGTACGAAAAGTACATAAAAAAGACAACCGAGTTTTTGGAAATTTGGGACTGTGTACAAGACATTGAAGATCATTGGTCGAGTTGAAATGTGCCCGAAATGTTCGAAGTGGCAGTTAAAGCAACAAGGTTTGCTTACAACGGTATATCCGTACGGAAAGTGTTTATCGAAGACTATAATAACGTTGCAAGGTGGTTCTTACGAGCGGCGTTAAACTTCCACCAGGCATTAGGTGTCCTCCAGTAGTAGTGGCAACACAAGAACAAGAAACAGCAACAAACTCTTAGACGAGGGTGGTTGGCTGTGCTCAAGTACTTACGGGGAGGGCTCCTTTGTCGAATAGCGGGCGTGCAAGTGACGGGCTGCACTACTGAACAACCAAAACTTGTACACTAACACCACAATTGTTCAGATGCCAATTTTTATATAATCAACAGGGTTCCCTCTATATGCTCCAACAAAAATTAAATCGATCCATCGACCAGTTCCGTTTTAATCAATTTTTGAAATGGCCCTTTCTCAAGACGACCAACGAGATACGAAATTTTGGGAAGAAGAAATTCATTTGTTAACCGTACTCGTTTAGATACAGTTACGAAAATTTTCCTGTACAATTGACAAGGTATTCCCTTTCTAACGAAAAAAGAATAAAGTCGTTTCGTCAAATACTTTTGTCACAATAAATGTTTAAAAAAATAAGAAAGGTACGACATCAAGTACGAAATCATAATGTAAGAAAATTAACAATGCCAGCCAAGTCGATCCATGAATTAGTTCTCCTTAAATAAATTCTCAAAGAAGTCGTTTTCCAACGAAACACAGTAGCAACGTTTTGCGTTCGGTTGTTCGAAAGGATGATCGCGAAGGGAATTGTTTCAGTTATATGTACCTACTCTGCAAACGATGATTGCCTTAGTCTAACCAGTGGTCTAGACCATATATGTAGCACGGTAAAAATAATCAACGTGTAGCTCGTCCATTTCGGTGCTGTGTTAACAACGTAATACCCGAGCCGTTTTACGATCCTCTTTTGCTCGACGTTTCAAGTTCACCGACGGGGCACGTACACCCGCGCGGACTCTTGTCACGGATCTTTATTATATCCGACAACCACCAGCGAACGGGACTTTTGTTAAACCTCCAACGAAAATTCCAGTCATAAGTAACCCTCGTGCATTGAAACTGTTTACGCGGAATAAAGAATTTCCCGCCCCCGTCAATTTTAAATTCCCCGCGATAACAAGATTACCCGCGTTTCTACTTTGTTTTACGGGCTCTCGCGACGCGAAGAATTATTCGCAAGCAAATTTACCTTCTGATCGATACGTCGAGCGAGATAGACCATTGTCGGTTTGTTTAAAAAAAAAGATCATTTAAACAATTACAACAATGTTTAAACTCGAAAATTGGACCGGGAACTTTGAATAGTCGCGGAACGGTTTAAAAGTGCAATGAAATAGAAATTTCAAAATCGTCAGTTTTATAGTCGCGTTGTAAAGGGGAGGGTTCAATCTATAATTCATACTAAATAGTTTGAGCGACGCACAGTGGGCTGTATGCCCGATTTCAGAGGCCACAGCTTAGTTCAAAATTCGCTCAATATTGAAACTGCTGTAGCTTTGCTCAAATTTATCCGATATTAAAGCTTGAGATTTCTAAATACTTTTTGTACTGTATACCGTTTTTGCTGGAACGGATGTTTTGAGTGTAAAATTTGTCCATAAAGGGGAGCGTATTAGATTGTAAAGTTTGTAGCTATTTTGCAATCAAGTACTCGCAGAATATTGCTGCCAGAAAATATATATTTCAGCGAGATAATGCAGCTGTGCACATACTGCACGCATAGTAAAATATTATTTTCAAGCGGAAAATATAAAGGTTTTGAATTGGCCTGCAAGGTCTCCTGACCGAAACATTATCGAGAACGTTTGGGGAAGACTGTCAAGAATATTATACGAAGGTGGAAAGCAGTACAGTACAGTGTCCGAATTGAAATCAGCAATTTTAGTAGCTTGGGAAAGCATACATCAAAATGATATGAAAAATATTTATAGAAGTTTACCAAGAAGAGTGATTGAAGTGGTACAACGTAAAGGGCAGTCCACGCATTACTAAAACTGCCAAAAATTGTGTAATTTTGTTGAATTCTAATACTTCTCTTATCTTATATTCAAAGTGCCTTATCATTTTGCCCACACTAAAAGCCAATTTTTATAGAAATGATAAATGGTTTGAACGAGTTATTTAATTTTTATATAACGGTTAGTACCTTATTTTCTTGTATATTCACTTTCTACGTGTATATATGTACCAATGAATGTTCATTTGATCTGACAATTTTCACCGGAATTTCCAGCGTTCCTTCGATTTTAATAATTATACGTGACTATATAGTTAATGCGACCTGTGTCCTAGCGGTTTTGTTCGCAAGTATAATGCCCATTGAGAGGCCTGGCATTCAGAGATTCGCGCTAGACATCCTTTTAGCGGAATGGTTTGCGAACGAATGCATCCAAGAGCAATATTCTTGGTGTGCATCCCCGTGTTGCTTCTTTCGGAATAGAAAATAGGCTCCTTGAGGGCAACGGAAGAGCGAGAGGAGAAAAAAGGAGAGCCAGAGAGATAGAGAGAGAGGAGAACCTCTGGTATCCAGTCGATCCCTCACGGACTCCAGAAGAACGTTTTATATAAATACTTGAATAGATTCCCGGTATAAACGGATTTAACACTTTACTTTTACAGAAAGATCTGCATTACATCCCCAAAGGCGGCCATCCTTTTTCTTCCCTTTTTCACTTCCTCGAGTAGAATCTTCCTGTCCCGTTGTAACCTTTATAAAACACCGGTTTCAAAGGTTGCCGGAAATCTCAAAAGGTTGCTGATAGCAGTTTACATTCGGAGATCGCGTCTTCGGAGATAAAGTAACGCATACGGAGTGCAATGTTTCATTTCACGTACCGGTTCCGTTGGAAATTCAATAGAACGTTATGGTTCTCGTTCTACCTCGCGAATTTTTATATCCATCTCCTGCGAGCGTTCTTTTCACAATTTTTAAATATGTTTAAGTGCTCGTAATGTTATTGAGAAATGTACCTCTTCGGTCGAGAAAGTCCACAGAATCTGTTCAGGTAAGCAATTGTTTAATCACATCCAAATGTTTATAATATTACTGAAACGCACATCATCGTTTCCGGGAGAGTCTACTGAATTTTTCAATGTAAAAAACAATCATGTCACCGAGATATAGCGAATTAAAGGAAAAATGGAAATTGTGCAACCTTTTAAGCATATTTTCAGAAACACCTGGTATATCGAAATGTTAATGAAATTGAAAAAACAAAAGGAGTGCATCGAAGAAAAAGAAACCCTCTTTCTATTGCTTTTTTGCACAAGATTCTACGATAATTATTTTCGCTTTCTGGAGCCAGTTAAAGTTAAAAAGTCAACATTTACTTCAATGTTGAATAACTCGAATAAAAAAAAATCGCACAATGTTCAACAACCACACAATTTACACAGGAAAGATAGCCCTTCCAAATGATATTAACGCGATTTATCAAAAAATGTTGTTGCTCCCCGTCTGATATCCCAAAGTTGCACAAAATTTTTGTTAACCGTCAATGTTGTCTTCATCTCGCTATAACTTTGTAAAAAATTAACAATTTGAAACAGAGCATCTGAAACTAGAGGTTTCATGGCATTCAAACGATTGTTTAACGATATCGGTACAGCAATTTTTGACGGAATTATGATCACGTAAAGTGGGAGCAGTTTTTCGGGTTCGCAGAAGTGATCCCTTAATTCTTTTGAGGAGTGTAGCTTAAACTACGTTTTGTAGAGAAAAAGGAAGTGTCCACATACTTTTGAGCGGTTGTGTATACCACTATATTTGGGGTAGTCTAAAGATTCCTGAAGCAACTCCTACTTGCCCCGTCACCCCAAAAAATCGACAACGTCTCCGAAAACATCCGACCAGTTCTCCCAGAATTTGCTACCCCATCGTGAAAAACGGTTCCGAAAAAATCTTTCCCGCTCAAGAAACCCTTTTTCCGGCTATGCTCGGTCAACCGCGTCCTCGATGGAAATCATGAGCATCGCCGGGAGACGGAAGGGTGCGCGGGGTCGTTCTCTACAAGGAAAAAGAAAGACGGAAGAGCAGCCAGCAGCCCTTTGCTCCCTCGCGCGAATAATGCATTCAGTCGAGCCGGGAGACTTTGCGCCGCTGCGACGTCTTCTATCCGAGAAAATGGTTCGCAATTTCGACATGGCCGTGGGGTGAGGGTTGCGGGGGCGGAAGAGTGGTGTGCCTATAGCCCGTATGGCCCCTATTACAAATCCAATACCCACCTTGGCTTGATGGTATACGGCATCTATTTTCTCCTCTTCCTTCGACCCACCACCCCCCCCCCCCCCTCCCGCGTTTTCTATCGTCTTCCTCGGTCAATCTATCTCGCCAGAGTCGCTGCCATAAAACATATTCGCTGACAGCGACGATATTCCCCTCGGTGCTAAGTCGACGGAAGCGATGCACTCGCCGGGTAAATTAATATTTCTATGTATATGCTCAATAATTAGAACTCAATAATCTTCAATAATCACTTTGGATTTGTTAACGTTTAAACTGTAACATTGGAGAAATTGCGGAATATCCAAAGGGTCGTGTTACAGCTTTGTCATTTTCATAATTCCCCTAATCGGCAAAATCATCAATATCAATCACTAGAATCACGGCTATATAGGGTGAGTCGCGTAACGTTGTCACCTCAAATATCTTTGTTGTTTTCAAAGATAGATTGAATGTCTTCAGGACAAAGTTGGATGATAAAATGGGGCTCATAAGATACAAAAGAAACTTTTGTTTTTATGGAACTGTTTTTAGAGATATCAAGGTCACCTTAATTTTTTTAAATGGAGCCACCCTTTTTTAAACATCTACAATGATAGACCCTTTCATTACGAATTCAGTGACTATAATTACTATTTGCCTCGCTGCTTACTCTTTGCATTCCAGCTTAGGAAATCAGCTGTTGAAGCTACTGAAATGAGTCTGTGCGACACTGGGACAAAACGCTGTATCTTACAGAACATGCAAGAAGTGGTACCAAACATTTAAAACCGGAAATGTTAATTTGGAAGACGACGATCGTTCAGGTGCACCGAGAAAGTTCGATGACGGTGAGTCAGAGAAATTGCTCAACGAAAATCCGATTCAGACGCAAGAAAAATTGGCAGAAAGATTGGGAGTCACACCAGACAAGATTTTATTACATTTCATGTAATAGAATCTTGAATTTGGAAAAAAAGGGGAAAGAACTTATTTGCACACCTAATATCTTTGAAAACAACAAAGATATTTGAGGTGATAACGTCAGGTGACTCACCCTGTATGTGAAACAGTACTCGCTGAGAACAAGTTTCCCATGGTGCAAAATCGGGAGGAGCAACGCAGTTGCCGCCGGCAAAATGGCGGCGTAGAATAGCGCTCTCCTGTGTCTGATCGTTCGAAAGGGTTAGGCGAACGATGGATAATTCAACTGGAGAGGAATAAAGAGAAGGGACGCCTTTCTTTTGTTCGAGTGAAAGAACGGCAAGGGGCAAGAGGCACCGTAAATCTGGGTTATTGGCACTTTTATTGACGCGGAGGACGCGTGTCCTGGTGCTGCGGGTGGGTGAGAAGTTCTGATCCTGAATTAGCCAATTTTCGAGTAGGTTTTCCTACCGTTTTCTAGTCGCACGGAAGATTTTTGGATAGAATTGCATGGAGCATTTATTGGGTTTATGTATTATCAAAACAGACATTTCAAATTTTAGAATGAGCTGAGATAGATCCTTGTACGATTCTTTTTTTACGATGTTATGATAGATTGAACATTAACAATCTTCAAGCCACGAATTTTTATTTTTGCGGAAGAAAATCCTGCAAGAAAAATAATTTGAGAGTATCAAAATCACAGATTTGATATTTGAAAATAAGCCAAGATAAATTGCCGTCAGATTCTTTTCAATAAAATTAGAACCCATTAAACACCAAACAGATTTCCAAATCTAAAATCGTCAAAAGTTGCCTTTCCTTTACCATTTTCACCGTATAAGAATCTTTAATGTTCTAGTAACAAAAAACATCAACAATTTCACACTCGACGATGCATTCTGGCGATACGAAATAATCGAAATTGTTCGAGAGTGAACGAATACTGCTTCCGCAGCGGCTCAAATAAGTTCCTGAAGGATTACAGCCCCCAGAAATGCGAAAACATAAAGCCAGTATAATATTACAGTTCACTGTTAGCTGACCGCTCGGAAACATTGTTGATTTACGTTTACTGTTAATTTATACCATTTCGCAGGGTGATTATGAAAATGAGAGGAGGGGCATTACCTAACTTTCTTAATTACTTTCGCTGCCCTGGCCCGTCTAGCATCGCTTGAAAAGAAGGCTTTGCGATAATTTATTGTAATCACCCGCTTTCGAAAAAATTCTAACACCCCGCGTCTAATTAATTGCGGTCTCGAGCCTAAAATTCGCATAAACTTCCGAAAACTGTGGCGCACGATTAAAACAGTAGCTGTAGTGTATCGGAGCGAAAATATGGAATATCTTTCCCAGAAATATCCCGGGGAAAAAGAAAAATAAAGACTTTCTGTTGGTTTTGCATACGAAAACGAAAATTCTCGGGAAAAATATGTTTATATGTGGCCGCGTTTTCGAGAAAATCAACATACGCGCTCGCAGGCTTATAAAACGGTCAAACATAAGCGAAACATATTTTCGTTTCTAGGAAAAAACAGAGAAGTTGAAGAGGTGAACAAACTTTCAAAAACTATCGATGATAAAACTTGATTTAAACGGTGATCGTTTTTTATGTAACTTGGCGAAAACTATTTTCAAAGATACTGATAATTATATGAAATAAAGATGGTAGCAACCCTTATTTGACATTTTACAAAAGCGATCTACGTTAAATGCTGAATCCAACGTGTGTACTACATAATATATTCTACTTATTACAATTATTATTTACTAAATTGTTTAAATAAATCGACTTTATACAAATCTGTTTACGCGATCAAATTTGTCATTCAAAAACCTGTAAGTAGACACGTCGCATGGCTATCCTAACTTCAGTAGTTCCAAAGATACTCGCCATCCAACATCGTGTTTTTCTTAACTTCAAGTGTTTTTTTTCTCCTCAAAAACGCGGCCAAAATAGACCGAAAAAATTCACATGGTACAGTTTCATGCGGGCTATATTCCGGCAACGTTCCATCGAAACCGGTGGTACGTTTCGAGAAGAAAAATGTCGACAATTCATTTTGAAAAGAAATCTTATTGGTGATTCGTTTCGAAAAGAATGAGGTTTTGGTCGGAATTTGGATCGGGTCGAATTGTCTCGAAGGAAAATGGGTATCCCCATTTCCCGGACACCGAATGTATAGTGAGCGAGCGACTTGATTATGCGCAACACGTATTCTCAAACACAGCGCCGCGACACACGTAACGCAGCTGGAATTCGAGGCTTCCTACGGCGCCAGATAACCGAATTAATTAAGTCTCCTGCAAATGAGGAGATACCCATGTAACAAAGGTGAATTAACACTAATTCACGTTCGCGAGCGCGTGCGATTCTGCGACGTCGCGTCGCGGCGACTTGGACCCAAAAACGAACCAGAAGAAACTTCAACATCCCTCCTCCCCCCCCTCCGTAGAGTCGAGTAATTAAGCCGGGAGGAAATTCATGGTGGTTCGAAACACAAAAAAGTCGAATCAGAACTGGGAATTCGCGTAGAGCGTAGAGTAAGAAATGGGGGTGGAGACACCTTTCTGGGGCCACATCTTTGTTTTTCGCTGTTTAGAATTGCAATTTTTCGATTTTTTTATTAAGGATTTTTAGTTAATTTTATGATTAACGGACTTGTCAATGCAGAAACGGAGCAATCTAAAATAATAACGTAAACAATAACGTGTTCTTTATGTTTAAAACATTCTGGAGAGTTTTTATGGGTGAAATTAATTTTATAGGAATTATATGGTTGTTAACGGCTGGTAAAGAAGTTGTACAACCTAAAATGTCTGAATAAAAAAATTAATTTCTGCTGTACATAATTGTAAATTATTTTTCAAAATTAATTTTAAGAACTAATAAAAAGATAACAACCTGAAATAATTTAGAAAATGATTGTATGTATTAGTCTTCGTTTAGAGAGTGCAACTTCACAAATAATTCATAAAATGTTCTGAAAAACCCCCCTTACCACGTCTTTACGTACATTACACAAATTACCAAATTTCTATGTAAGCAAATATCCAATTTGGAATAGTACGTAAAATATTTTACATAGATTGCGATTGTTAAAATTATCATCCTATAAATAAAACGTTTCACGAAAAATATTATTGAAAGAAGTACAACTCGTCGACTCTAATTTTTCTACGAATTCCAAAATATCTCGTGTAATACAATATCCTAGATTCAATAATAACAACTCAAACAAGACTGTACCGAATTAAAATATCAATACACAGTATTTATCATTTTCTTTATTTCTGTCTGAATGATTACACAAAAAACAATTCGCTAGTATATTATGTATACTATTTACGAAAATTAATTAGTACTTCAATTAATAATACCACCTATATTTAATATTTAATTCCATTTTTATCTTTAAATATACTATCACTTTCAATTAAATTAAACATATTAAAGCATTTTACGAATGTTAATTAAATCTCCCTGAAAAATTATAATAAAATACAAACTCACCTGTAAGCTGGGGTGGCACCCTAACTCCAGGAGTGTACGCACAGCACCCGCGTGGCCTTTATTAACCGCCATATGGAGGGCAGTCTGTCGTCTTTTATTTCTCGCGTTTAAGTCAGCTCCAGCGCCAGCCAACAACGCCATAACACCGGACTCATCTCCGAAAGCTGCATAATGCACGGCTCTATCGCCATCTTTATCCTGAACGCATAAAATGCCCAATTTTAGCAACAGAAAATGCAATATACAACATTATAAAAGAATCTAAAAAATTCACCTCGATCTCTACGTCGGATTTATAACGGAGGAGAATTTTAATGACTTCGGAATGACCATTTTGACTTGCAGCTTGCAGAGCCGTGTGTCCAGCGAAAACTCCATTCACGTCAGCTTCCGGTCTCTTTAAGCATTCCTCACACTTGGTAGCGTCACCATTGGCAGCGGTCTTCACCAACTCCTCATTAACATCACCCGAGACATGCGTTTCAAACAATTTCTTCAACATCGCTGACAAACGCTCTAAAATAAAATCAATTAATTTCCAATTCAAAATCTTCTGTTAAAAGACTTCACACACCTCCACTGCTGTTTCCTGGAACACTGCCATCGCTACTGGCTACCTTTGTCACTGCTTGAGGATTATACGTCCAACAGGTACTGCAGACTTCAACCTTCAAGTCTCCATCATGATACAATTGCAAAACTCTGCCAATCTTTCCCATAGTCTGCGCGGATAAATAAATTATTGAAATATAATTCACACGGGAAATATCTAATATAATGCTAGTGTAATGTTACTGTACCGGAGCCATTGCCTCAGCCCACTCCCCATGTCCACGTTGGAGCAGCTTGATCTTCTCTAGATCGTTGCAAATCTGCACCAAATCTCCGACTGCAAAAGTTTGGTTATCTGAACTGGAGCTGGTCACTGGGACCGGTATCTGTACTTTTGTCAACACAGCTGGGTTGAAAGTCCACCGGTTGCCACTTGGGTAGGATACAACAATATCATGGTCTTCGTCGATGCCAACGACAGTGCCTGTAGTGCGAAGGCACTCAAACATCACGTCTATCCACCCTCCATGTCCATGCTGTAATGACTGCACTATTTCCAGTTCTAAGTCTACATTCACCTGCGAGTTGGAAAAACAGTTTATGCATCTGTTCAAATTTTTATATTTAATAGTTATTGTACTTTAGGTTACCTGGTCTCCAATTTGCAAGCCATGCGAACCTGTTCGACCTGGCCCTTGTTCACCTAACAGTGGAAGATGGTCTCTGTACACTGACTGACCTTTAGCGTCATTAACTACTTTCAAGTCAGCCTGAAATGTAGATAAATGTTGTATTAATAAACAATTTAATGTCTCATGCAAATGATATACTAACCATTCCTTCGAAGCCAACACGGTACAGGTTTTTTGCACCATTGTCCCAAATAATATAAGCTGCTGAGCGTGGACTGGCTGCCGACCAATCTTGGATTTCATTGACTTTACCTCTTCTGCCATTTCCACCGTCTTGGTCCTCCCACTGCCAATCAACACCTCGAACAACTCTTGCACCAGGAAATATACCACGAATCGCGATCTAGATTATAAATACATTTAAATTGTGAATCATAGTTCGTTCATTTCGACCATATAACAGTTTCTACCTTTTTACTCTTGCGTCTAGGATCCAGCAAGACTCTCTCACTACCAGGAGTCGCTATACGATAGAATCTATGTCTCAGGTGATGTTTGTCTCCGTGATAACACATAGAACACAGATCATAGTTGCCACATTCTGCGCATTTCCAGCGAATTCCGAAAATTGGCTGTTGTCTGCACGTGTCACACATTGTACCGTCATGTTTCACACCAGTCGGAGCTGAGTCCAGAATTCTGAGGTCGAAAGCACCAGAGCAGCGGTAATTTGCTGCTGTCCCATTATCCCATACAACAACGACTTCCTCGGGTGATTCGAAGTTCCTAACAGTTCCCACATGGCCCTCTCCTCCATCCTGTGTAATCAAATTATAGCAATGAAACAGTGGGAAAATGTTCCTTATGGACACAATGTATGCATAGTAGCCACAAAAAATAATAATAATAATAGTAATGTACATTGAGAAACATTAAACGTAGAGTACAATATCAAACAAATTTTTAAAAGTACGCTCAGAAGCTTTAAAGTTAAATAAATATCGGTTCGAGATAACCTCAAAATGTAAACGTATAATTTTATTACGAATACGATGTGTAAATTTGAGAAAAAATACGAAAATGCGATTGAAATTGTGCACGATGTTCTTAAGGTCAGATAATTTCTGAAGAAAGTGTACGGACGAAAGGATAACTAACGTTTCAATAAGTTAACATTCAGACTAACCTGTTTACCCCATTTCCATTCAGGGCCACGGATGACCCGGGCACCGACACCCTCCATCATAAACCGCGTTGTACGAGTACCGGTACTCGCACCAGTTTCCATAATTCATTCACGCCGAATTTTCTATCGAAAACGTAAAAAACTTGAAGATCCGATAACCCTACTACACACGAACAACGAAAAATACCGCCATCTTAAACTAATGTCAAAACATGTAGTACCAACATTACAAAGGTTAAAATATGAGAGGAAACTCTGTTGAAAATTTTAGATATCATAATTCACTGTCTGCATATACATACAGGGTGTCCCAAAATTCCTTCAACAGCCGGAAATGGGAGGTTCCTGTGATCATTCGAAGCAATATTTTCCTTTGCAAAAATGTTGTCCGCGGCTTTGTTTAGGAGTTATTAACGAAAAACACGGACCAATCAGAGCGCGACCTAGACGCGAGTTGGCACGCCGTATAAACGCCATAAACAGTTGGTGCGCCGTGTAAAGGTTGGTGCGCCGTGTGAGGTAGTGATGGGCGCAATCGACTAAAAACTATCGATTTAGTCGATAGTAGCTGTTACTATTTTCAGTCGACTACCCTGATAACCAAATTCTCGATTTTTGCCTGGGATTCTCCGCGCGTATTAGTACATTAAAATAAGTGTATAGTAGTCATACAAAAAATATAAATTTTCTTTTTCGTCGAACGACACTTTTTTTCCATAAACACATTTCAATAAATTTCGAAATGTAATGAATTGAAATTGAACTGTAGAGAAAATGGTATGGCAATGCAATTTTTATAGTTTCCATCTCTTGCAATCTATGCAGACAATTTTTATTTCGCATAAAGATCCGCAGTCTAAGAAAAATAACATAAATATGAGAATAAGTAAAATTTGCATGTGCACAAAATGTGCATCTGTGCGTAGTGGGGAACTGCCGCGCCTGCGCACGACCGTATGCGTTATTCCGAACGACACGCTGATCGTATCGATTGGTGTCGATCGATCTTCTTCCTCGTGCGCTCGATTACTTCGCTGCTGACATCTGCCACATCAGTGCGAACTACCCTCACCGCGACGATGCGGCCCTGTAAAACGATATTAGCCAATCAGATCAGTAGACGCGACGGTACTGCCCTCTTAAACAAATTCAGCTTCGGCCGGCTGGCTGCCTTCAATTTGCCTTCAATTTGCCTTCTGCTATTGCCCTCCGCTATTAGACGGCAAAAATAGCTACTAATACGCGCGGAGAATCCCAGGCAAAAATCGAGTTAATCCCACCTTGAGCAACTCGAACAATAGCGCAGCTCGGAACGGGCCAATTCTTAGCTCTAGGTAGGATTATCCCTCGGCAGGCCTGGTTATCAGGGTAGTGCCCATCACTACCTTGACTTACTTTTTATTTGAAATATTTTTTTCTCTGGAATTTAGTTTCCGAGATATTCCAGGTGGCACAAAACTTCTTTTGCTGTAACAAATAATTTATTCATTATAAAGTTACTTTGTAACAATAATGTATATTCAATAATAAAATAATAACAGGAAATGCGTTTCGGAGCTTCATTGTTTCGTACCGAAAGCATCAGATAACTCCGGCGTCATTTTCTACACGGTTCTAGCGTTATCGAGTCTTTATTGAATTTGTACTTTTTCATCAAATATCCCGCCGTCGCATAGCCGCGCGACACGATCTCATTTGCATCATCCTTGACGCGTTCATCCCGATCAGAAGTTCTACTCCTCCTTCTGTCCTGTGTCACAGCGGGTGGTTTATTTTCGGTCTCGATTTTCCTTCTTTTTGAGCTGAATTCCGCAGGACACGTGTCTTTGTCTGCGTAGCGTTTCTTCCGTTTCTTCGGTCCGACAAGAATCACTTTGCAGGAATCGTCCCCCGTAACTGGCTCGTCTTTCTCAACCGTCCGTGTCCTGGCGTTGCTGTTTGCGCCTTTGATTCTCGACCCGGTACGCGACACATTTCTTCTCCCGCTGGAAACCCGAGTGCCGTCTATTCTTTTCGATGTATTCACCGCGTTGTTCTTCAAACCGCACGGCTCCAGCGATATGTCATTGTTCAGATTGTATTTGGCCAGCAAAGAGCGCGTTATCGCCAGTTTGTCCGCACCTGTCGCATTTGAATTATCTTTCACACGTTTCACCATGCTCGTCGAGCACGGCTGTTTATTGCCCCCCTTCGTCGACGATCGCGTACACGCTAAACTACTTTCTTGCTTATCTCTATATTGTACAATCGCACCGCTGTTATTTCCATCCACAGGAATTTCTCGACGCGCAGCGCTGCATTTTTTCGCTCCCTCTACCGCGCGTTCCGGAGATTTTTCCTTAACGCTTCGAGACTGTTCCTCCTTCGTATATTCGCTAATATCACAACTAAAAAATAATCATGTTTCCAGTTAAATATACTTTTTTCTAAACTTTTCAAGCGATCGGTATACTTACATGTCGTATTTAATTTTCTCTACATTCTCAGAGTAAGCAATAAATTTAAGGGCTCTCGTTCTTACAATATCTCTATTTTCACAGACGTCGCAGTTCACTTTGCAAGGATCTGTCACATGCCCGAAATATTCACTAATCACTGCGTGACGGCATCTGAACGTAATTTTATAGATAATTTGCTGATATACAATATACAATCTCTGTACTCCATTTCTTACGTTCTATAGTTCTTACTTTATCGATAGACAATACGTCACAAGTTTCTGGTATTCGCTCAATCGTTTCTTCATATGTTCCAAACCATCCATTTGTCTATGGTTCTCGATGAGCAACTTAATAGAAGAATATTCCTCCGGACTAAAATATATTCTACAGTACGTACGACGGTTGTTCATAAGGGACTGTACAGATTCCCGGTAGTATTTGGGAATATGTTCAGGTATAGTCCAATACACTTTGCATCTGATAAATATAAGAACCTTTGTAAGAGAACAGTAATCGTAAGAGTCTTCTACATCGTCAAACAACTCATACCTGATCGGTCTCCTATGAATGAATCCATAATCGTACGTCGTAGCAATGACGCTGGCTTCTCCAGATATCCATCGTCTTTCTATGTCACGCCTACTTGCATTATTCAGTTCTGCAATCATTCAGAAATATGTAGTATGTATCACAAGAGTTTAACACTAAACCTACCGAACGCTAAAAGCGATTCAAATGTGTGTTTTTGCTTACAAAAATGATAAGACTCTATTTATTCAGATTCTGTGCAATTTTTATAACAATGTGTGGTCGGATAAAGAAATTTATCGAATCAATTTCGATGTAAGCAACTTCATAATTTCAATAATTGTGAAATGAAAAATATAAAACCGGTCATTTGACTGGCAGTAGTAGGTTTAGTATTAATCCTTTCCAGTCCTACATCGAGACAGACTCAATGTTAACTTTTCCAGGAATAGTTATTTATTTTAACAATATACATTAGATTTATTAATAATGCCATGATTTGCTGTTCTGCATAGGCTAGCAAAGCTATATATACAAATATAATTGAGTTATAAAATGTTTTAGCAAGTTCTGACATAAAAGAGAGAAAACACGTTGGACTATAAAGGGTTAAAGAATCTAACGAATTTACAGAATGGCTCACTTACTGTGGTGACAGGCAAGCGTAGGTATGCCTCCGCCAACTAGCCTGCTTCTCAACAACTCTGTGGCATCTGCCTCTTTACAATAAACAATGGCAAAACCATTGTGCTTCTGAGTACAGATAATTCCTATAAATACTGTCCAGAGCACGAAAGAAAACTAGTAGGAGGAGAATGGGGCAAGAGGAACGCAAAGACAATCTGAATGGTCAGGCTTCTTTCCCTGTTCCCTTCCTACTAATTTTCTCTCATGCTCCGCACTATACAAAAGACTACTGTGCAAAAGAAAGAAGCACCTGGCCACATTTAATAGAAAAGGGTAAAAAATCAAATAAGAACACAATAAGTTTTGAAAGAGGATTCCGCTGTTTAATTGAATAGTTCTGAGAATATATATGTGTTATTGTGGATTATCTAATACTTTAAATGCAATAAATCAATCATTGTACAATACAATTTCTACATAAAGATCTTGTTTGTCATTATATCTTATAATTGTACTGGGTGCTTCTTTCTTTTGCACAACAGTGTATATAGTTTGGAATCCTATAAAAGGACAGATTGATTTACCTTGCCAACAGATAGATTTAACAAACCAAGCGATTCTATAATAAAATAGTTAAGATGCTGAAACGGATTGGGAAGAATATCTAAAAACCATGCATCATAGTATATGTTCATTTGTTGTGCCGGTAATTTAAATATTTTTGGAGAGCATAACATCAACGATCGAGAAATATCTTCGATTACCTGCGAAAGAATTTTCATCAGAAAATATATGAAATTTCAAAATACTTTAAGCGCTATTTGTTTCTGCTAGTAAGTCGACGATAATTCGAATTACCTCGTGGGTAACGGTAGTAGTTACCGCAACTCTAGGAACATGCCCATTGATTTTATTGAACACATTAACATTTTTATAACAGGGTATATATTCGTATCCCCGTTCACTTAAACAATGCGCCTCGTTAAATACAATGTAAGACAGTAGCTTTCGCTGTATTAACGAGAATACAAGCTCCTGTGGATTCAGAGTTGGTTTGATTAATTATCGACAAACAAATTATAAGAAGAATAAATTGATTAGCGGCGGAGTATACCTGAAAATACGTGATCCTAGCCATTTCAGGTGTGGCGTACAATAGTTGTATGGTCAAGTGATTCGATGTTAAATCTTTCAAGATCACTTTTCGTTCAGATAATCGTGTGGACACAAGTAATAAACGCGCATTGATCTGTTTACTTCTTAAAAAATCTATGCGTTTCTGGAAGCAATAAGAATATGTAAGAAAAATTGGATTGGCTAGGTACTGGAATTTTTACCTTCATAAAACATAATTTTGGTGAGAAAACAATAGCTGTTTTACCGTTTTGTAAAACAGCCGGTAGTTCGTAACAAAGCGATCTACCGAAGCCGGGAGGCAGAGATGTGCATACAGCTTTAGAATCTGTAAATTTATAATGACTTTAAAACGACGTAAAATTAATACCTTTTTTGAATTCATATAAAACCCGATAACGTACGCACTCTACGAAAGTTCAAAAATTAATGTAAAGAGACACGATCGAAAACAGTTTATAAACAATACCACAGATCGACTAACCTTTGTTGATAGCAATAGTAGCTTCTTTTTGCACTTCATTTTTAAAATTTTCGTAATTGAACACGGTCTGTAAAGCACTAGCCACACGCGACTCGTCATTATTCATTATTAAATTTTCTTCATTTTCTGTTACATCTTACCAGTACCAGTGCTGCGTTATGGTGCAATATTTCACCCGCATGCCTCGGTAAAATAAGATTCTCGATAAAATGGGGTACCTTGAGCACTCCGCACAATTTTTCCGAAAAATGAATGTATAATATTGTGTATTTGTGTATATTTTGTAACTCATAGTTGCTCATGGTTGCTCATAGGACATGTTCTGGATTCTGGAGTTATTATGTCCGGAACAGATTGTTTCGGTACATTCCCGCCATAACTGCTTCAATTATAATTTTACTGTTTTAGCCGCGCATGCGCGTGAAATGTTGTGTACCATATCGCAGCATTGTTGGTATTTGAAACAAACATCCCACGACCGCGTCGATATTATTCTTTATAATATCTAGCAAATTGGACTTTGATGCACGGTTCATATAAATTTTTAAACTTTCCGATTCCATATTTTAAAAAATATTTTCAATCTATAAATAATTAATAAATGAAATTATTATCAAGTATTCAAATCATTTCCACCTAATATCATATAAAACAACATATTTCGTATAGTTTTTCTTTTAACATATACAGGGTGTTTCGTAACTAGTGGTACAAGCGAAAAGAGGGTGATACTACACGAAAAAATAAGTTGAAAATAAAGAATAAAATTTTTGCATGTGAGGCTTTGTTTTCGAGAAAATCGGCTTTGAATTTTCGCCGGGTACGCGTGCACTTGATCATGTCTCGTTATAACGGATCGCATTATATAGTGTTTAGCGGTAAAGGTAAGATAGTAAGATGACAGGTAAAATAAACATTTCCGTGACACTAGAAGTTGTCATCATTATCACACAGAGATTATCAACATAAACTTTAATCGAGACAATGATCTACACTGAGATCTGTTATAACGAGACGTGATCAAGTGCGCGCGTACCCGGCGAAAATTCAAAGTCGATTTTCTCGAAAACAAAGCCTCACATAAAAAAATTTTATTCTATATTTTCGACTTATGTTTTCATGTAGTATCACCCTCTTTTCGCTTGTATCACCAGTTACGAAACACCCTGTATATGCCAATTATTTTTTAGATGGAACGCAATGTAATATTAAAAATTATACATCAGATTTATAGCTTTCTCAATAAAAGTAAAAAAAAGAATTTGTTACATAAAATATATTTTCAACGGATAATTCTATTCTCTTTCTTTTCATATAGCAAGTACAAAGAGTAAGAAAATTTTCTGTGAATAAATGTAACAGATTATTATTATTATTATTATTATTCGTAGAAACGAATATCGTAAACATTATTATACATAAACTACAAACAATGTGAAACATTTTTGTGTTTCCATGAACTGATAATATGTTTAGTAATATGTGTAAATGCAAGTGTAAAATAAAGGATTAACATTATACATATATTATCTATGTTGCGCTTGGAAACCGAAATTCGTTACCGATTACATAATTAATTGCTTTTGGCACAACAAGTATAAGAGAAAGCAGAAAGCATCTTTTCCAAATATTATAACAATGAAAAAGAAGAGAAAAATTCGATGTTTTACACGAGGAGAAATTCTGCTAACGAAAGATGCTTTTTTATGTAAATAAAATCCATATTTGAAAGATATTTAAAATGAAAATATAGTTTATCAGTATAGGATACAAGTGTCAGCTATTTACATTTGGTGTTTCGTGTATTACGGTTCTGCGTATTTATATGCTTAATTCTTATGCTTATTAAATTATTGAACTCATTACACATGCCGGAAGTATACACTCCGCTGAGAAACATCGATGTACATACATTCACGCATTTCACAGTGTATCTTACAATATAAGAAGGAATTCAACAATATATAATTATAATAGCAATCTCCTAGTAACATAAAATTGAAGATATCAGTGTATAAAGTAGTCGGGTTATAATTTATTTATATATATTATATATATAACTATTAATACAAGGGGTGCCTCAACTAAATGAGATCATGTCTGTTTTATTTACGATTGAATGAAAAAACTTCTCAGGACAAAGTTACACCAGCCTTCAAGGAACACAAATAGTAGCAAATCTTGTAAATAAATGATTTCGACAGAAAATTCCTTTCACCAATACATGTGCTACTTGAAACAATATAATTTTGTTCAGAGATATTTTGTCATGCGATAAAAAACAGATATGATCCCAATTTGCTCAAATATCTTGTATGCAATATATATATATATATATATATATATATATATATATATATATATATATATATATATGTATAGACAGCGTTTGTAATTTTTCCATTACAATATTTTACAAGAATACTCTTAAAAATAATATTCACGTGCATGTGTGCTTTGTCTCCGCTTTGCCAAGATAATCGAATATTTTAATTACTATACACATCTTACATTTATATAAAAACCTGATTCAATCAATGCTGAAGACCGAATTGAAAGTACTTTGAAAATTCTGAGACGATATTTACAGAGAATTAATTACATAAAAGAGATTCTTATGTAAAACGCGGTCAAGAGAATTAAAAAAATATTCAACTTTCTACTACCTTATTATTGCATATTGTAAACCGAAAGCGTGCACGAACGAAACGAACTACTTTCATTCTGATGTCTTCAATTCCTAAATAGTAAACGTATTCCACGCATCGAGTGTCGTATTTTATACATATACACATAAATGTGTACATTCAAATGTATATCAGTTATCATATAAATTAGACGTAGAGCTTAGATAAGTGTCCTCTCTGAAAATATTTAATAAGTTCGCAAACAAATTTTCTATAGCCTTTAAATGTACTGTCAGATGTGTTCTCCTTACTAGTTGAGTAATAGAATGAACATGACTGCAGTGATAGGAATTGTAGAATACAAACGCTTCATTGCACGAGTCAGACATTATGTTAGAACCCTCAGAATCTCTTCCGTGATCCCGGACAGTAACTGATTATTGTCGCCTTTACCTTCGATTACCAAATTGCCTGATGATTTCTGCAATAAATAAATACATATCATTTTATAAGTAAATTCACATATTTTACAGCTCAATTACACAGGGTGAGTCTCGTAACATAACGTAACATATGTATACTCACATTATATTTTAATAAAAGGCACACATGATGTCCTTTCAGAGAATGCCCATAAAGGGACGCAGTGTTTTCAATTTGCTCCACAAGAGTCAGGTTACACCTACTACGAATTAAACTTAGAATCATACCAAAGTCTTGAAAGAGACTAACTTGCGTTTTAATTTGGTGCTTGAGCTGGTCGCTCTTGAGTAATTCGGTCAATATATCTCTATGCGATAGGTGTCCAACCATGAACTTGCTACACATTAAGTGCATAACGAAATCAATTGTATGACAGACATTTGCTTCGCTTTCGAACACATACGTAAGCGTGCCACTTAAGTTCTGAGCAAAAGTTACATCCTTGATTGAAATAGTGAACTCTGTCTCTTCGCTGGCTTGGGGAGGCAGTTCAAATGGCACAAAAATGCCAAATTTGTCTTTGTTCTAAGAAAAAAAGAATATACGTCCAATACATAAATACTAGAAGTGTACGAGAACCTGAAAATGTCGGATCGGGGCGGGTTCTCGTATATTCCTAATAAATACAAAATTATGTATCATATCCAACTTACATTTCTAATTACTTTCAGCGAAGAAGTGTCTGGAACATTAAAGACTAAATCCTTCACAACTTTCGGAGAATTATTTGTAATAAGTATCGAAGCAACTAATTTAGTTGTCTCGTGAGGTATCTGCTTTACATCGTACATCATAGTGAGCGCTTCATCTTTAGCTAATGATTCGTACAAAGTCAATGGTTGCACCAGAGCGGTATTTTCTTCGTTGCTAAACCTCAGATCTGGCAAGATTTCTTTCGATGGTGTTGAGATTCCAGTTGTGTCATCGTAGCCTGACAATTTCTTCTCCTTTTTACTTTTGGTCTTCTTTGACTTTCGATGCTTCGAGCTGTCTTCAGACTTTTTATGCTTCTCCTGGCTTTTTGATTTTTTACGCTTAGTGTTTTTCTGGTCTGCATCCTTTTCACCAAACACCTCTGTGTACTCGTTGATGACCGGAGACGGAATTTTTTCGGAGGAAACGTCGTTTTCCAGCCACATATCGGTCATCATCAACCGTTCCTTCACTTTGATCTCTTTCACCTCTTTGACCCTTTTTTTCGACTTTTTGTAAACGATTTATAACATTTTATAAACTGTCATTTCATTATCTTAACATAAGCAAAAGAGAATAGACATTTACTTTTTCTTTTTTCTTTTCTTTAATATCAACATCTCCTTCTTGTTTCATATTATTTTCGATAATCCTATGTTCTAGCACTGGTAACCTTTCGTCTTCCCTCAAAGGCATATCTAGATCGATATTTAAAGCTCTGTGCGGATCATTCGCGTCCACTAGGTCATAATCATCGCTGTCGCTGACCTCTGCGCCTGGCGGTAACTCACCCATACCGGTCTTCACTACTTGGACAGGATAATCATCTTGCTCATCCTCTGAAGCTGATTTTTTATCTATTGAACATTCATAATTAATACGAAATCGTAATTCTAAAATAATTGTTAAAATAATTGTTCTAGCTTCTCAAACAAAATTCAATCGTTTTAAGAGTGTCCAAATACTATTTCGGTATGGTACATACTTTTCTTAGATTTCTTCTTTTTCTTGCCATGCACTTTGTACCTCTTGTGATGGTTAACTTTTAGAGCCACTGGAATATCCAACTCCGCAACAGGAATGTTATCAAACTCCTCATAAATGCTTGATGAATTATGGTACGATGTAGAGTTCTTGAATGACCCTTTCAGATAGTGCGGATTATTTTGTTGCTCCAATTTCCTAGCCTCTCTGCGTTTTTGAAGCTCCTCTGCCGTAGGTTCGTTAAACTCTCGTCTGGAGTAGGAATCACTAGTTTTCTCTGTCTTAATGAAAATATCATTCATATCCAAATCTTCCGAGTCGGAACTCTCTGATGGAGGATCATTGATCCATGAATCCAGGTCTAGGTCCTCAGGAATTGGAACCTACAAAGCGCAAGCTTATTTCTATTCGAATACTGGGTCCCGTTAATTAATAGATACCTTTCTTTGCGCTTTGGGAGCAACAGGGTTAAGCTCTCCTTCAAAAGCATCCATCAGCTCCTTTGCCAAGCCAGGACTCTCTTTCAAGCATTCAAGCAGCACCATTGCAGAACTAGATCTTTCCTGCACTTCTAAGTCCCCGCTGCACACAAAAGCTGCTATTTTATCTTTCAGTTCGTAAATCTATAAAACAGAAAATTAGTATTATTCTTAATACAAACAGTTACTGTAAAATATCGCCATACCTGAGCCATCGTCTCGGTATCTTCTTCCTTTTCAGCTCTAGACAAGGTGGCTGTGGCAAGTTTCAGAATGTTATGGACGTAAACAGCTTGGATATGTCCTGGCAAACTCGAAGCCTGTGATCGTAACATTGATTGTAACGTTGCTAAAGGATCCTCTAGTTCGCTGTTAATATAATAACGTATTATTAATTATGATATTGATGATATATATCTGTGGTTGTCGGGAAGAACGCCACATGTCACATACTTTCAGTATCGAGATATTGCCGTTCAAAGTTTTCATCGCTCACGCTTTGACATAGGACATCGGTTAAATCGCATTATTTTTCGGAGCCTTCCGAATTTATTATCATAACTTTTTCTCTGGTATATACGTAAATCCTATACTATAAAGTTCAATTAACGCGTAAACTGAAATTGTTTGAAATTATGACATGCAGCGTTTCTCCTGGCGACCACAGATATATGCGAACGGTGTGTGACTATACCTAGAAAATTCTCCGCAGATCCATGCGGCTGCATACAAAACCTCAGACATTGTCGCTCTGGGTTGTCCTGTCAGAAGATAAGAGTTCTCCAGCAATAAGGCACATTGTTGAACTGCATATTTCCGTATGGCTTGTACACGAATTGCTACGTCAAGCAGTTGAGTTGCTACTAGTGGTCCATGCTTTGTTCCTTCCATTCTAGTGAGCTCGACCAGTACGGATATGTACCTGGAAATTCCAAGTACAGTTAAACACTAAGCTGTACATTGTTATTCGTACGTCGTTATATACAATATGTATGTCATATGTCATTGTTTTACCATTCGAAGTAAGTAACAAATTGATAATTATTCTGAGAACAAATCTGGATAATCTTCGAGAGTAACTCGTCGCGGTAAGCCGTGCCCTCAGCTTTATCCATGTGCACCATTAATTTCCTAACTATCTCCATTAGGTTCTTCTTTGAAACCATACCATATAATAAATCCAAGGCACGCAGTCTTATACTTTCATCTTTGTCGTCCAAGCATTGCATTATGAGGTCCTTATGGGCCTGCACGCTTTTCGGATGAGTCTTTAAAATTTTCGACATGGCCAGCAGTCCCAGGTATTTTAGATTCTGATCAGAATCTTCTATCAATATCCTCAGCTTTTGGACGCATAACAGTATCGAGTCAGAATGATTCGGCATGCCGGATGAAATGGAAATTAATACAGCTATCACTGTATTGATGCATTCGTACAACAGGGACATTGCTGACGTACTAAAAACCAGTAACACAACATATTAATATTAATTAATTTGCTTAATAATTACGTAAAAAATTTAACTAATGCATTCGTGTTCATTTAATTATAGCAACGAAAACATGAACATGAGAAATCAAAAAGTAAATTTCTCTATGCATAGGAGTGAAATTGAAGCTACTTTAGAAGCGTTAATCAAATCTACGAGTGCAGTATGTTAATAAAAATACATGATTAAATACCTGTGTATCAAATTCGTAAGGGGTTCTATTAACTTTTTGCCAAGCCTAGGTTCTAGAGGTGTCAATGCACCAAACTGTAAATATAATTGTAATCTAATAAATATAACAAGACTCAATATATGTATATGTATATATGTATATCTATAAAGAATTTCCACAACATATAAAGTAAATATAGCTTACGAAGACATATGCTACTAACGCACTCTACACGACTAACATCTATGACTTCAATATATTAGAAAAAATAATCGACTAGTACGAGAACCTTGAAATCAGGTCAATTAGAGGTTGAGTGAGTCGCCGACCCATTTTTGGCTCAATCAGTGTTATAGTGGAGAACTGAGCATGTGAAACAAGACCAATATTACTCAGCTCATGTTAACCAATATCATAACAATGAGCTTACATTTTCATCAATCTTTTTCACCGTACTTTCACTAATTTAATAAATAATACATTCCCTTACCAGTTTAATAATCTTAATCAACATCCAATTGTTAGTAGACGTTGTCATGAGTTTGAAGAAAACAGGAGCAAGGCTTAAATAGTTCTTTGGGTTTTTCCTTGCTAGTTCACAGACTACGTTCACTGCTGCACTTTGCACACCGCTATCAGGGTCCTCCAACTTCTCTTTTAATCTTGGAAATGCAGGCCTCAAGGCCTCTGGAAACCGCAGGAAAACTTTGTACATCATCAGCACAGCTTTCTTGCGCAAGTACGGTTTGGTGGATGTTAATAGTGTCATTATGTCGTTAACTAAATCGCGTGCAAGGTCCGAGCTAATAAAGCATGAGAGACCGCTCAATGCCAAGCCTGCATCATACTGGTTTTGGCTGTTTAAGTCTTTGCGGATCATATTGGTGGTTAACATCAAAAGCTGTAATAATCAATTTTACATTTAAAAGTAGTTCAATTAATTTAACATCTTTAGAAACCTGACGAATGTTCGTGCAACATTAGATTTTGAGATGTTCATTATAAAGGTTGTCGCTCGCTTAATAGCACCGCACATAAACAGTACAAGAGTGTGTAGTACTGTAAAGCGAGCGACAGCCTTAATGCTACAACATATACATGCATTGCTTAATATCTGAGTCTGTCAAAAGATTTACGTCAGATTTCTTTCAAACATAAATTCATTTCAATTTTAATCGATATCATACTTCAGTGTCTGCATGGAAACTCTGACTTGCAGCCAAGTAACCAATACGTTTATAAGTAAATTTTGCAGAGGACATCACCTCGATTATATTAAAACCAGCCCAGCTGATGTCATATCCCAACATTTGAAGCTAAACGAATATAAACAAGTTTCATTAATAACATAAAATGTATAATCACGCACCGAATATGCATATATTCGACTTACATATGTTAGCTTCGCCACAGCATTCGCTTTGACCGCAACATTGTCCTGTCGTAGCTCTTGTTTGATTTCTTCGATGCATTGTGCAATGTATTTTGCCTATAGTATTGGAAATTAAAGTACTTATTAATGAATGGAAAATAATTTTAGCTACCATGCTAGAGATGAGTGAGGTTATGAATTGTAATTAAGACAATAAACGAACTTGCAACGTGTGAGTACAAGTTTACCTCATTCTCCTTATTGTTCCTAATTCCACGCACTAGGTCAGTTAGATTTTTGTCAAACATGCGCTCGAAATTTCCTTTGACTTTGCGGAGAGCCATAATGGCATTTAAAAAATAAATGGTATATTTTTAAGACCGTTTGAAAGGCTTCTTTCTTCTACATCCACCTATGCAGTGTTCCGACTTAATCGGATAACTCAGTTTGATAACATTACCGTATGTTAGAGACCCCAAACCTCACTCACGGTTGAACATTTATATTTTTTGACAGATCGGCGGATAAGAAAGTCTCTCGGTGTTCGAGCCTAAGAATTGTCACAAATAGACAAACCACACACTCAACATTTCGTTACACAAAATTCTGTGGTGGTTCCAGGTTCTGTGGTTCTGTGGTTCTGTGGTTCTGTGGTTCTGTGTGATTCTGTGCAATTCTGTGCAATTCTGTGGCTGCGAAATTCCCAAGTTTTGTAAAATCGCACTGAATCGCACGCAGACTCGCTAGTTCTAACCTGCGTGTTCTGATTGGCTGCTTGGTACCATTTATACAAAGCGACCTAGTGATGGGCGCAATCGACTAAAAACTATCGATTTAGTCGATAGTAGCTGTTACTATTTTCAGTCGACTAGTTTTACTAAACTATCGACTGAATTTCGCAGTGGTGGGGGTTACTATTTTCAGTCGACTAGTTTTAGTAGAACGACTGAATTTCGCAGTGGTGGGGGTTACTATTTTCAGTCGACTAGTTTTAGTGAAACGACTGAATTTCGCAGTGGTGGGGTTACTATTTTCAGTCGACTGTTTTACTGAACGACTGAATTTCGCAGTGGTAGGGGTTACTATTTTCAGTCGAATGCTATACTAAATCAGAGGTTACCTCTCTGACTGAATTATCGACTAATTTATGGAGCGGGTAGAGCTATATATCAACTGAATCGATCAGATTCAATCATGACATTTACTATCTCTTTACTATCCTACTATCTATTTCATTAGCCCTATCAAATTAATTAATTCATAACCCTCATTTCATGAACTGAATCCGTCCCTCGGTGTCAAATTGACACAGTAGTAAAAAAAACGATAAAATAACAAGCAGGTGATTAATTATTTTTCGATGTTTTTTTAGTCAAATTGATGAGTTAAAATTTACATCTTAAGTTTTTCGGTTACGTGTTTCTTACAAACAATTCGATATTTCGAGAAAAGTGTCAGATTGACACGAGGGACGGAATTCAATTGTTCTACTACTAAATATTAATTATTACAAATATTCTCCGAAAATATGAATGATTTATGCATTTCATTTATGTTAATAAAATATTTATTACATTTAGTACAAAATTGATATATTATTATTATATTTATCCTATCCTATAATATTATGTAATATCGATAACACCAAAAGGATTATTTATTTATTTATTTATTTATTATACAGGTAAAACCCAATATGCATACATAAAATTAAATCAAATAAAAATAAAAAAACAATTGCAGCAACATAGCATCGCTATAGAGAAAATTATACATTAACTTAAAATTAAACATTTCTTTCATGACGCTGGAAAGACTATTTGAAATAAAAGTGCCTTTGTCTGCTGTCACAGTTTCATTAGCCACAAGTCCCATATCACTTATAGCTGAACACAGGGAGGTATACCGTTGTTGAAACCACTAGAGTATGTTACAGTTGAATTATCAGCAGAAAAATATCCCACAGCATCCAAAATTATTCCTGTAATAAGAGGAATTCAAAATGCCATAAACATCATTATACCAAAAACCATAGCAGGACTACATTTACAAAATAACATTTTAAATAATATTGAGATAAGATTTGACTACATTGAACAAAATAATACTACTCTAATAGCCACACTATTAGGTCCAAGATTCAAAACAGCTGTATTTGAAGTCGATAGGATTGCACAGACAGCGCAGAATATGTTAGAGATGAAATAAGTTCCTTGTGCATAACACGCAATAGTCATGAAACTAATACAAATAGAGCTGCAGCAGAAAATCAAGAATCATCTGAAGAAAACAATGAATTTTAGAATCTTCTTGTAACAAAAGTATCGCAGTTGACAAACTAATCCACACCTATAGAATATGCAACAACCATAATTCGTCAATATGTATATAGATTTACTGTACGCAAATATTAAGAGCTGTGAAGTCGCATTTTGGAATAAACACAATTACACAATGCCACAGCTTTTCAAAATAGCAGAAAAATATGTAAATACCTCTGTATTCCCAGCAACTTCTGTCCCATCAGAAAGAATATTTTCAAAGGCTGGACAGATTATGTCTGAAAGAAGGAACCGACTTTCAGCAAAAAACCTAGACCAATTAATGTTTTTAAATGTTAACATTTAGTAAATTTGGATGAATTTCAATAGTATAGACCATAATAATTTAAGGTTAGGTTAATTATAATTTTGGAATTTTTACCTTAATTTAATTTTATTACTAATCTCTACTACGACAAATGTAAAATATATAATAACATTAAATATTTCAATAATAAAGCTGAGTTTCATCAACTTCATCGAACATGGAGAACATAACTAGTAAAGCAATTCAGTCGACTGAAAACCACTAAAAACTATCGACTAAATAGTCGATAGTATGTAGCGACTAAATAGTAACTAGTCGATAGTTGAATTTAGTCGATAGTGCCCATCACTAAAGCGACCTAATTACTTTTTCATGAAAACTACCCCTAAACATTTTAATAAATATATCTCTTTCGATATATGGATAATTGGAAATTCAAATACATTTTATTAGATATTGTTATAATTATTTTCTATTCTAGTTATGTACTAGGTATTCACAAAAATGTCAATACTATCGCTTATAATTATATAGATGAAATTTAAAATTGTAGGAAAATTTTAAGAATTGAAGATGTCAAATAGCAATCAATTTAGTTTCTATTTCCTGCAATCGTTGCAGATAATTTTTATTTTGCATAAAATAAGAACGGTCCACGCCTAACTCTTCAAACAATTCTTCGGCCAATAGCGATCGCCTACCGTCGCACGCGTTGTCGTTATTGGTCAAAGAATCGTCTTGGAGTTAGAACGTATACACTTTGCCCAGCCATAATTCGTCGCCTAGACTCGACCAATCGCTACACAACAACGTGCTAAAGTCAACCAATGAGAGTGGCGACGTACTTCAAAATAGCAGACTCTGCTCCCGAACATCTTGCCATGTATCCCAGTCCGGGCGAATTTAACGAGAAGACATTGAATTAAAGTGAATACTCATGTATACTCGATTTTTCTTTGTATTGACCCATCCAATACTCCGTTTCGCAAGCTCTCTGTATGCCTAGTTTCCCTTCAGATTGCTCTCAACTTTTCTAGCTGGCTCGAGCAGATATGTAGCGAAGCCATTTAAACAAAAGGGTAGAAAAGTGTTAAACTTCTCTTGCGGAACGGTGCGGCCGGAAGAAAACGTTTGCGATCAACAATGAGACGTGTAACGTAGCTCTTTGTTGTGCGGTAAGAGCTTCACGGGGACTGTGCGTCGTAAAAATCGCGGCACGCGAGCTTTTTCACCGAAGTTCCGCTTTAATTCGTCTGGGCATCACTGCTGGAAGATCGTCTCAACGTCGTGGCATGTTTTCCTAGTGTTCAAGGGATCCGAAGGTTGAGAACCTCCCATTTTTGCACATTAATCTCGTTTTTTTTTTGGTTACCCAAAAAATCGAGCAATTTAAAATAAAATGTTTGTATCTTGTATATACAGCTTCACTTTGCGTTGAATATATATATATATATGTTGCGATCGACAGCACACTTCGTCGCAAAACTGCATTTTGCTTCGTAAAGTGTTCTTTCTGTTTTATTACTTATTTTACGTTGATTTTTAGGAAGCCCAAAGCAGATAGATCACTTCGGTACTAACAGCAAGCGATGACAGAATATTTCAGTTTACCGATTAACATGGATAGGATATGCAGAATCTGCCTTGCAGAGGGTACCAATCTGTCCCCTATTTTTACTATGGATCAGGACATGAATGACTTCTCATGTCTTCCTCAAAAGATACAGATATGTGGGTCGATCGAGATCCATGAACAAGATGGTCTACCCTCGTTAATTTGTGATATCTGTATTTACAAAGCGAGCGTTGCTCACGAGTTCAGGCAACAGTGCCAGCATTCGGATGCTAAGTTGCGAATGTATTATAATAAGCCAGCAAAGTCTACTATTGTGGTAACTTCAATATGTTCTAAAATAGATTTTGTATATAATACAGTGGTACACATATATTTTAAAAAATATTTTAGGACACATGCACTCAGACAGACTTGGAGATAGAGCCAATGTTATCAAAGGAACAGGAAGTTAGTCAAGACGACTACTATGTAAAAGAAGAAATGCAGGCAGCTGCTGCCAATTCTCAGGAGTACATACATAGTAACTCATATTCGAGAGATGAGTCTGATTTGAGCACTGGTCAGATCGATATACCAAGCGACAAGCTGTTTATATGCTCGATTGGTTTTGAAGGTTCCAAGGAGATTGAAAAGGAAGCCTGTATCTCGGAGAACAATTTAGAGACTTCTCTTAGTCAAGAAGACGGTAATGACCTTCCAGAAACCATAGATATTCAGTCCAAACCAGATGAAAATCAAGCTATCGACGATTCAAATGTGCAAGAATCTCTGAAAAAACAGGACGATGAATTTCTTGAGGAAAGCACACTGAATGAAAATGTTACAGAAGAAGAGAAAGTTCCACAAAAGCGTACATCTACTAGAAAATTAAAATCAGTGTCTAATAAAACTTACAGTGAAGATGAAATAGATGATAGTTATTACGATCCAAACAGCGACGGTCATGATGCTGGGGAGACAAAGTTCAAATGCAAAGTGTGCTCCAAATACTATAGCACGCAGAAGGGCTTGAAAAAACATTCTCTCGTCCACGAAAAGAAATTCAAATGTGATATCTGTTTGAAAATGTTCTATAAGCAGGAGAATATGGAGACCCATAAAAAGATACATGCGTCGAAACCTCTTGCCTGTAAATTATGCCATGCGTGTTTCTCTAAGCCCCAAAGCTTCGCCCGTCACCTAAAATCCCATACAGAAAAGTTGAACAATATGATCAAAGAAATCAACACGGATGAACAAAAAGACAACAAAGAACCAAAGAAGGAAATGAAGATAGAAGACGATACAGATGATGAGACTGGCACTGTAAACGAAGTTGATTTTGTTGAATTTGAGAATGCACCTGAATTGTACAAATGTGATATTTGTAGTCAGTATTGTTCTACCCTGAAAAATCTGAAAAGACATGCTCTAGTGCATGGAGACAAAAAATATTCCTGCACTGTATGCAAGAAATGGTTCTTCAGGCCAGACACGTTAAAAAAGCATGCTGAGAAGCATGGTCATGGGTTATTAGACAATTTAGTGGATAACAATAAATTTTTTGACTCTGACGATGACTCCTTTCCTAGTACTACGCAGACCAATAATTTACAAGAGAGTGAAAATGTTAAAAAAGAAGAGAGCGACGAGGATGGGTCTGGGGAATACAAATGCCAACATTGTGATAAAATCATGGCAACAAAGAAGGGTCTCCGGCGTCATGTAGCAATGCATAAACCTAAACCCGAGCCAGTTACGTGTGAAATCTGTAGGAAAGTTTGTGCTAGTCAAGCTCGCCTCGTCCTCCATCAAAGGACACATAAGCCGAAAGAAAAAGTTCCAAGAGAATACCTGTGTCATATTTGTAGTAAAGTGTATCCGAGTAACTCTTCCCTCACCTACCATATGAGAACTCATACTGGTGTGAAGCCGCATGTGTGTAAAACATGCAACAGTGGTTTTACTACCACAACCAGTTTAGCAAACCACATCAGGATTCACACAGGTGACAAGCCGTTTGTCTGCCATGTCTGTAGTGCAGCATTTGCTGTCAGTTCAGCCTTTAGGCGACACCTGACTAGGCACACTGGTGAAGCAAATTATCTATGTAAAACCTGTGGCAAAGCATTCAAAAGACTTAGCACTCTAAAAGAACATACTTATACGCACTCTGGTGAGAAACCATATGTTTGTAAAACTTGTGGAGCTGCATACAGTCACAGCGGAAGCCTGTTCGCTCATCAAAAGCGTTGCAGAGTTCAGTATGCTGAGGATCCCTTGCAAATGGTTGTTGAAGACCATAGACATAATGTTGCACACCATATTCACGTGAATAATGTACAATCTGCAGTACGCTCACTTGCTGTGATAGGACAAATGTTTTAAGGAAGCGATTCATTTTATCGAAATTAACGTCCCAATACGTTTGCCCTCTAATCATGTTTTCCTCTGAAATTTTTTTCTATTATTAATAAGCAAGATATTTGAGGTGTTCGAGGTAGTTGAGACACCCTGTATATTTATATACATACATACATCTATGTAGAAAGTACTATAATTCTCGTAATATATGATTATAGCATTATTGTAGATATCGTGCACTTTTGTAAATATACAAGCAGCTCCTTTTTTTACAGAGAAATTATTTAAATACTCGTGCATAATTAATCTACCTATCCAGACTAGTGCTTTATTACGACAAAATTTGTCTGTGCATGTAACATTTATTATATTTTACAAAGCTAATTAGCGATAATGGTTTTCTAACTTGAATATTATGTATGTATAAAATTTGTGTACGCTGAACTTGGACACATATAGCTATGTATATTTTTGTATATTATTACGCTAAGATAGAAAATCATACATTAGCTTTTTTCTACCTTTTCATTTGTTACTGATCGACGAATTTACAATGTAATAGTTGCAGGTATTGGTAGTATTATACTCTAAGTTGTAATTTACATAAGGACCTATATATGTATTTGTACGCATTAATATAGCATCATACGGTTTTAATATTTTAAACATAATTGTCCTCCATATTATGTATTTCTATTATATTTATTTAATATCTTGTTTCAGAACGAAAATAAATAATAAGACCTATTAACTGTAATTAAAATTTTCAAAATCAAAATACATAGAAAGTAATTTAAAGCACTAGTTTAGACACGTGATTAGAGAATTTGAATTAAAAAATTTGTAATGTAGATGATTAAAAGTAATCTTAAATATCAGTTTTTAGGACATATTATTATGATTTGATTTACAAGTGAAATCACAATTTTAGATAAAAGCTTTATTAACGTAAGAAGTTTTTCACATAAAACATGAAATTTAAGAACAAACTGTACACATTAATTGATACTTTTATAGAGAAAAACAGAGACTGATTCTTATTTATATAAATGTACGAATGCTAAATAAAAAGCTTAAGACTCTTACAATAATAATACAGAAACCTGTGATCTAAACGCGACGCAGAGCTTCCTGATAGGGGACATACTCCGTGAGGGGCCAAGAAGCTCGAGCTGCCTCGGTCGGGTATTTATATCTGTGTGAACCACTACTAATCCAATTACAAAACCTCTTTATTTTTCATTATTTTTTATGGGACTTTGACCAACATAAACGTGGTATTTTTCTAATGAAAGTGATACCAAATCTCTATATATAAAAATGCAGTCCTGACTCATTCACTCACTCACTGATCAACACCCAGGCTAAACCCTTGGACCTAGAAAGCTGAAATTTTGCAGAGAGTTTTCTTTTATGTGATCTATACAAGGGATAAGAAAGGATATTTCGAAATTCAACCCCCAAGGGGGTGAAAAGGGGTTGCAACATTTGTATGAGGAATATTTTGTCGGATTTACTTCATACTTAGTCTTAATGCTCTTTGATGTAATTAATCAAACACCTGTTTCGGCATTTCAAAAAAAATTTTGTTATTGAATATGTTATGCGTACACTTCTCGGCGACTGAGGCCTCTCGAGCTTCGCTGTCGTTTTCTACAAAAAAAATAATATCCCGTCACGATCTCTGTCACAGCACAGAAACAAGGATCGGCTTAGATCGCGGGATTACTGTAATTACCATTTGGTAAGCATGATTAAATCATCATTGATATTGTAACTGTTTGAACTGACAATATATGCATTATTTATTCTTCACTTTTGAATATGTTTTGTATTTAATACAAATGGTACTTTTATTTTAGAATAAATATTTACTATACTATGATTGCTGAGTGTAAGTATATTTTAGTTACTAACCATAAGCATCAAAATACATATCACAAAATTTGATTACAATCATTTTGTTGTAAATCTATCTTTATAAGTTAATGATGCCATTGTATCGTAATACATACAGTTACAAAACTTTTATTACTGACTATTCTAATGGTTCGTTTTTAACAGATTTCTTTTTGAGTATCTTGTATCTCCGCCAAATAGATGCTCGTGTTCTTTTTAAAACCTGGGCTAAGTCAGAGTACTTCTTCTTCTCGTCAAGATTCGCATTGTTTTCTAAATGGTCTAAAATCATCTTATCTTCATCCGGAAGAAACCTTAATTTACGGAAGCAAAATAAATGTATAACACTGTAAAATTTGTATTACAAATAATGTTATACATTTTACCTTCTTTGTACACGGTCTGCATACAAGTTCCTAAATCTGTGATACACACTGTACAAAGTTCTATTTGGTATCTCTTGCGCTAGAAACTGGACAAATTTCCGTCTCTGTTTTTTACTACGAATAAACGTTTTATTGTCTACCCGTAACAGCAGGAATGGCATGTACTTCTCTGAATCCCAGTTATGTATCTATGTAGATATAAGGAAGATCTTTACAATAACCATCAAGGAATTATGGTTGATATTTTTTATAAATATATAACAATGGTTTCAATTGGCAAACCTTGCAGAATGTTGCCCAGTTATCACTTATTTTTTCGTCTTCCAATGGATGGAAGCTGCCTTTTTTAAGGAAAGCATACTGTTTGAATTGTTTTATTTCTTCATGCGTTGGCGGCCGAGAGCCTGCCCGCGACTCGATTTGATGCTGTGGTAAAATTGGTTTGCTAAAATGAATTTCTAAGTTTCGTAAAATCTGTAATAATAATAAAAGTTTTTCATTTTTCAAACTCAAAAGCTTTCACTTATGCTTCACAACAAAACAATTAATATGGGAATTTGTAATTATTCGTAGCCTAATGTGTATAACGACGGAATTAATTTTCAATTAAATAATGATACTAGACGATCATTGCAAAATTACCTGTGTCTCTTTGTCGGACAGTTTATTGGAATCCCGGATTCCCCGAGCTAGCAACGTGACGTCATCTGAATCCATTTTTCCGCAATTCTGTTTTAATTGTATGTGAATATAAAATAATTAACCTAACTAACCTAAGGAACTTTCATCAAAACAATGTGAACTATAGAGGTTGTTTCACTACAAGATTCATTACAAACGTAAATAAATAATATTTTCTTGAGCTGGACATGTGATACATTCGGATTTTCAGTTGTTTTTATAAGAGCTGGTTCAGCTGGTACATAGATATAGGCTGATATAGGAGACGACCATATATACTGATATACACACATTGGCTCATTGGCGGCTAATGATTGGCCAGGTTTTATCGCGCATGCGCACCCAAAACAGTAACGTATCAACAGGGTGAACCACGACCAGTGCTTCGATCACTTCGATTGAACCGATTGAACCCAACGTTTTTGATACGATGGATGGCCGCTAGAGGCGCTGCGCGGAAAGATTCTTCCATTCTTTTATTGCTTAGACTTAGGCACCGACGATCTCGTCGGTGACTTAGGGTGCGGTAATGGTGATAGTGGAGCGGCGAGCATGTGACAACATTTCGACACATACTAAAGAAAAAGTACATATGTATTTTCTTTGTTCCTCGTTACTATCCGTTTTTGTTAACCGCACAACTCACCTCGCTGCTCCACTATAATCGCATACTAAGTAGCGGAGATTATCAAGTTTTTAAAACAGGACACCCGCTATAAGATAGTCGGAGGGCCTATTTGTTGGTGTTCTCTGTCGATAACATTTGTCTACCAGTTTGAGAGTCTCGCCGCTATGGAGAATGGCGCTATTTTCAAATTTTACGAAGCAAATGATTCTTGCCTATTGCTGCCTATTGTTTCCAACAGCTACAGCCGGAAGAATTTGGAAGTTGTGTCTAGTTAACTTCTTAGCTAACGTCTAGACTTCGAAAAAGGAGGAGGTTACTCAATTCGATCTGTATGTGCCTTTTTTTCGCTTTTTTTCTATGTATGTTCACCGATTACGTCGAGATGGATGGACCAATCGGAACGAAACCTTTTGCATCTTGTAGAGTATGTTCCCGGGATGGTCCCGTGCAAAAAATTTTACATTTCTTTATTAATTATACGATTTGATTTGCGAAAATGTAGGGTGGTGATACCGTCGTGAATTCCGCTGAATGTTAGACATTAGGAACAGTAACGACGCGACGTCGTTACCGCTATCGATTGCCGCTTTCAGATATTTATAAATTACGATTTGGAATGTGACGGCTGACAGAGATAATAACAGAGATAAAAAAAAACTTTAAAAAAAAAATTAAACCGACTTCGAAAAAACGCACTAAAAAGTATAAAATAATTTCCATTTAATATATGTGAATACACACGAACTTAAATACAATACAATCTTTTCAGAGGCGGCGCAAATATATTATTATTTAAATATAAATGTATTAGTATTTAGAACAATTTAAGGATTTTCGTAATTTCCAGTGTCGAAAATTTTCAATTTTGCGCCGCCTTCGAAAAGATTGTATTATTGTATTTAAGTTGGTGTGTATTCACATAAATTAAATGGAAATTATTTCATACTTTTTGTGTTTTTTCGAAGTCGGATTAATTTTTTTTTAACTCCTTCAAAAGGAAATTGGAGAACATATGAATAAACTTCTCTTTATATGATAAACTTCTCTTTATCAAATTGTATTTGTTCGACAGAGGTAGCATAATGTTTTTGGAAGAATGCTACCAGTGGTTCTCAAATTAAACTGTTTCAATTTTTCCAAAATGGATAAGTTGGAGAACGTATATGAACAAACATTTTTTTATGTGAAAACAAATTGTAGTTGTTCGAAAAGGCCCAATTACGACAGAGGTAGCATAATGTTTTTGAAAGAATGCTACCAGTGGTCCTCAAATTAAACTGTTTCAATTTTTCCAAAATGAATAAGTTGGAGAACGTATATGAACAAACATCTTTTTATATGAAAACAAATTGTAGTTGTTTGGAAAGACACAATTACAACAGAGGTAGCATAATGTTTTTGAAAGAATGCTACCAGTGGTCCTCAAATTAAACTGTTTCAATGTTTCCAGAATGAATAAGTTGGAGAACGTATGAACAAACATCTTTTTGTATATGGAACCAAATTGTATTTGTTCGAAAGGCACAATTACGACAGAGGTAGCATAATGTTTTTGAAAGAATGCTACCAGTGGTCCTCAAATTAAACTGTTTCAATTTTTCCAGAATGAAATTGGAGAACATATAAACAAACCATCTTTATAGAAGACTGGTAGCTGTCTAGAGATGACTAACTAAGTTAGTAACTACAACACGAATTAAGGCCCTAGTACCAAACGGTTCTGAGGATTTTTCCGTTGTCTTTGCGAGATCGCGGTTGCAGATCCTGGACCAGCATCGTCGCGGCGGCTCATGGTTCCCCATTTCCTCGACGGATAAAGTGAAAGCCATGATCGAGGCTAGAATGTAAAGAAGTCGACGAGCCGAGAGAGGGAAACCACTTTGCCGTCCAGTTACTCCAAGGCAAGCTAAAAGGAATGTTGAGCGCTGTGTACCGCGAAATCGTCGAGTCCTGAGCATCTCTAGTCATCCGTCGCAGAACAACATTGTCAACGAATCGTCAATGGTGAGTCAATCTTCAACCCTAACCGTTCGCCATCTTGAAATGTATCCATCGCGCGTCGCCCTCTAACCACCCCCAAAACCGTTGTCCTAGCCAACAATGCATTTTGGACCAATTGGTCACAATTTTTATAATTAGCACCTTAATTACTATCTTTGTACATGGGACCAACCGATCATTATCTTTTTGTAATCGGGACCAACTGTATAGACTACTAGTGCAGTCGTAAACACTATCGTAGTTTTTGCAATTCGAAAAGTTTCGATTATAATGTTCTGAATCATAAAATTCCACAGAAAGTTATAAAACTATACTCATTAGTGTCAAATAAAGATTAAAAGGGGATTGTAAACAATCATTGATGGAAATTTGTTAATCGACAATCAAGGATTACTAATGCATGGAGCAAATGTGCATTCGATTAAGCAGCTTTACATAACTTTAGAGAGGCAACGTTGATTATAAAATAATTCTTCCGCAACAGGAAACGTAGTATTGGAAATTTCTACTGTATTGCTATCTTTTTCTGCTGCTAATTTTCAAACTGCAACGTACAGCAGAAAAATTTCAAACTAAACTTTCATATCATAACAGCTACTACAAGAGTGCCGTAACAAAGCTTGAAAAAAATTAAAAAACAGATGTTTTTGAGGGAAACATTTTTTTCCAAAGGGTAATGCAAGTATATAGTGTTCGTTAATTTTTATTTCTATATTTCGTAACTTCTATTCTATTCTTATTAATTTAATGAGCTAAAAGTGGAAAAATATCAAAAAAATAGTCGCATTCAGATACCTTCTAAGTTTTTTATTTTTCAACACATGGTTTCCAAGACGTGCTCTATAAAAAAATATACAACTCCCGTAATTTTGATTATTGCTACTTTGGAAAAATCACATGCCTACTTCAAACGTCAGTAAACATGTGTGCAAATTTCTAATGCAAAAAGTTCAATAGTTTTCCCGGAAAAAAATCCGAAAAATTGGTGAGAAATAGCCTCTGAAACCAGATTACCCCCTCAATGGTTCACTAATAGTTCCCATACTTAAAAACAAATCTTTAACATGTAATTCTGATTGCTTCTGTTAAAAAAAGAATATAGGTACTTCAAATACGTATAAATGTTTGTACAAAATCCTAATGGAAACAGTTCGATCATTTCTCTGAAAAAATTGGCAAAAATTGTTGAAAAAGAAACATCCTCCAAAATCAGAATATCCCCTTTTCACGGGAGAACTGTTTGGGTCTCGTATTTCGCTACCGGTTCGCCCGTTGCCGGATTTGAATACGAAAATCAGGAACACATAGGCTGTCGGCTGCGGGAAGTGTATCTCGTCGCTTGCATCTACTGTGCTCGACGATATCCAAGTGAAAGTACGTCACCGTTCGCGTGAACGTGTGTTCGGTCCGGCCAGCACGTGCTCACGTTCTTTTTTTATAATTGGGGCATCGTTTACATCGCGTTACGTTAACGCCGCACCGCGAAGTGAAACCGAGAGTCCCGGATTCAGTCGAAATTAGTATTATGCGAACAGTTTTTGCCAATTAACATTTCCATTATTCTGCTCACCACGGCCGAGCCATGGTTTTTGCTTTATGAGATCTCGATTTGCGAAACCTATCTCGAGGAATGTAAACACAACATTTACTGTTGGGACCATAATTGAGAGAATAATCTAATGGGCCTAACAATGCCTAATTCGTTCTAGGACCAATTGATTAAGTCCAGGAGTGATTGATTAGACCTAGAAATAATTTACTAGACCCAGAAATAATTTATTCGAGGTTCGGATCAGGCTCGATCTATATAGTTGTTAAAACTTATTAATTAAAGTCTCTTTCTGTCAGTGTTTATTTGGAAACGATCACTTACTGGTACACTCACCCTATCCAACATACAATATTTCTCTGGGAGTGATCGCTCCGTGACGCATTTCCCTATCTGAAAAGTCGGTCGCATTAAACAACGCGTGACAATGAGAAACCGTTTCCTTTTCCCGCGGACGAAAAGCGATCGGCAGCCGACGCGCTCGAGCGGGTTTTCATTCGAGGGCACCGGTGATTGATCGGCAGATCGACATTCCTCCGGATCGTTTGCTTTCTAAGCGGCCCGTGTCACGTGCGCCGGATATTTCTACGCAAACACGTGCAGCAGCGTTACACGCTCGCTCGTGACCACACACGGGCCCGCCATTTACATGTTATAATGCAAGGACTGCGTGCAAAACGCTCGCCTGCTCCCTTTTGAGTGCGTCCCACGCGGCGTAATTTATGTAACAGATTTTCACGGCGCGAGCTGACCAGTAAATTATCTAATCTTGCATGTCTGCAAGTTATCAGCGGCCAACTGGAAAAAGTTCTGGGCCGGTGCTCGCGGCGCTCGTGTCGTTGCACTTGAGAAATTATAGGGATACCTGATCATGGTTGTCGATGGGATAGACGTGTTTCATAGTCTCCTTGCGATCCGCCCAAACTGCAACTCGATGTCTCAATTAATTATCGAGATACGCGAGTTAATTGACTGAGACATTGCTCTGAGTTAGGGGATGCGTGATCATCTATTTTATGGAATATCTCAGGAACTAGTAGAGCTGGACAAAAGTAGTAAAGAAGTAAAAAGGTTGTACCTTTTAGGAGAATGCGAGGATATAAATAATATTTATAAAGATTGATGTATGGCCTAGATACAGGCTTTTTTATGAACACAGGTAGCTCCAAATTAGAATCGTAATTACTTGAATTGAAAATGATTATAATGACACGTAAACGACCAGAGAAGTTTAATGAGCTAGCATTACCGGATTAAAAATACTTAAACCAGACTCGACGTTGCGAAATGCCGCGGGTAACACTGTTTCAAAACAGCCAACTTCTTTCGCTTGCTCGACGCTGAATCAGACGGTAGAAAAAGGATTGGGAATAAGAAGTACATTCGTTTTCACTCAGGTTTGCTTCGAGTGTATGCCGGATCTAATTAACTCGATCGATTTACCTAATATGTAATCTGTGTGTGTCGGAGAAAATAGAATAAATATTAGATATAATACAGTGTTGTTTGTAAACTGCGAATTTTATGCTTTTATGGGCAAAACAAATGAAATTAATTAGGAACAACAGAGTGGTTAAATGGTGATTTTGGGTCGAAATGCACCCAGACACTATTGGACGGTCCAATTTGTTGGAAAGGTGGACCAAAAATTGTATTGCGCACCAGGGATTCAACTTAATAGCGTGAAACCACGTGGAATACAGAATGGGTTATCTAATGGGCAAATGTGAACTGGCTCTTGACAATTGGAAGATTCACGGGGATTGTTCTCGCGACAATGGCACACCGTGGGAACCGCTTTCGAAGATCGACAGACTTACGAGATAACATGGCGATTTCCTAATGTGAGAATTCGTGTTTCCACCATAGATATTTTCGTACATAAATCAAGGTACAATTCAACAATTGTCAACTACACAGTCCACTCGCAATTTTCATTCGCAACTGTTTGCTTTCTTTTCTCATCTTCAAATAAAAACTTTCATTCTAAAAGATCCTTTGAAGGAAAAATATAGCAAAAATTATATTACATCAAATGCGGAACATTCAACAAATATTTAAAGCACTTGAGAATACTGTTGTATTATTTTCAACAAATGCTAAGAATTCTTATCGGTGTTGACATTTTCCTGGTATCGATGCACAAAGGCTCGCACTCTGGTACACCGATGCACCAGAAACCGTCTCGTGACGTCGATTGTTCATGCAGAACTATAGCCAGAGGAGAAACATGCTCTCAAGTATGCACACGTGTGCCCTTGGTCCGCTGAAAAATTTCACCCAACAAAACAACCAGAATATTTTAACCGGCCATGATTTTCGACCTTGCTGACGCACGCTCTGGTATCATATGTTATCGTAAACCCAAGACTGCCAACGAGAGACTAACAAATTAATTATCTGAAATCTATAAAATAGTGGTTTTAATTTATCACGGTAATTTGTGACATCGCAACGTTTCCAAGAAAGAGGATCGAGCAGAAGAGTTCTCACGTTAATAAAAATAGCTTTGTTTAACGTACAGCTATCATCACTTTTCTGTTTAATTTTGAATGGCTTGATAAAAATTTATATTCTAACTCACAATCAGAACCATACGTTTAAAGGTTACGCTACTGACTTACCGTACACTGCACAAGAGATTTCATATAAAAATTCATCTACAAGTAATATTGCGATCTATAAATCATTTTCTAGCAAAATAAACGCTACATAGTATTGTTATTTTTTTGTTTTTGTTTTAAATACAAGGGTGGTGCATCAAACGTTGATTGCGATCGATGGTATAGCAACACAGAGTCACTATCTCCAGTTAACCTTTTCCTCCCGACTATAGAAGAAGACGTTACTAGTTACTATGCATGGGAAAGTGCTTTCCTAAGGATTCTCACAAATGCAGAACGCAGTTTGACCGCAACCATAAGATGTATTACGGGGGTTCCGTGAAATTCTAACTCGATTGATCAATCATAATTATTCAGGGAGACCGTGCACACCTAACTGCTGGGCAGAGATCGCTTTAGCAGCCTCAAGATAAGCAACCTGGTACCGCAATACATTGGGAACGTACTTTTTATTGTTCTTTTTCTCAAGATCGTCCATAATTTCCCGTGTATGCATACGACCAATAAATATTACCATTAGTCTACAGCGTGACCTTCAAACGACCTTGGACTTGGACTTGACGATTGTTAGATTATGTCATTTGAACGCATGCTGCGACATAAAAGACACCTTTCCATCAATATTCAACTATACAAAAATTATTATTGATCTTGTATTTAGCAACCTGTCTCATTTTTTATCAATTTTGGAAAATTCTTTTCGTGTTTATCACTGTATCTATCTAATTTTCTGCGAGTAGAATTTAAAATCAATTACTGCTCATTCATAACAATGCTTAGTGAAATGTCTCGAACCCCGAACAGACACCTGTAACAGAATTGAATTACAAAATAATTGTTCATGAATCATTTTTCAACTAACAAGCCAATAATCCCAGCTTTCTTCTTGTGAATAAAATTGAAACAACCACAGGTTCAGAGATTAAAAGGACAAACATAGGGTAAACAGAATCTGTCGAATCAATAAGAAACTAATTAATCAGCGATAAAGAGAGGCTGGCGATGTTCGCAAGGAAAGAAAGTGACAGTCGGTGAAATTCGTCCCGCAACGAAATGAAGAAAGGCGAACAGCGGGCGTAGGAACCGGTCGATGGTCAGCCAAATGACCATGATCTTGGATGTTGTCCAGAAATCCCGTTCCCCATTGATGACCGGTTTCACCGTGCTCGAGGAAGTGACGGTGTACGCAATTATGTGTGACCGTGAGTCGAGTTTTTGAGACACGCGGAATGCCGAACCGTATATCTCGTGCTCTTTGAATTAAGTATGGTCTTTGATCAGCGAAAAGTTCGATAGTCTAATGGATCATTTAGAAACACTAAATTCGCTCAAGCTAAACATCCCGTTTTAATGGCACAGTCGTGTTATGGGACTTCAATCAGTAATCTTTAACTCAGAAATAAATGATAGTTATTTGTAAACATTCAGCAGAATATTTCTGCCATTTGTCCATTTTAGAAATACGAAACTTCGCTTGTAAGCATACGCAAATTTATTTTGCATAAACATCTGGTGTCTGTATAAAAACAAACATTTGTTAAGTCGATTGTGACGAACATAAGTTAAATATGTATTTCTCCTTTTAACAATTTTAACAAGTCGAATAAATAATATAGCAGCATTCTTTAAATCTTGTAATATGTTCATAGAATTATATTATATGCATTCTCTGTTGTAAATGCATAAAATCCGCACAGTCTATTAATTATTATAATTGCTCCAGTGTTTGGAGAAATGAGGAGCGAGTTGAAAAATTGGGAGAAGTGGGTTGATTTGAAAGTGATCTTGCCTCGGAGATGTATGTATTTTGTAGAAAGTGCCAGCGGTTTGTGCGGTTTGCCATAACTGTCTCCAGACGCTGAGAAAATGGCGGATCGATTGGTAACTTATAGCAGTGGAAATTAGTAGTTGTTTCGAACAATTATTAATAATGTAAGTAATGAAACTTAATCGTTAATTATTCATTCAGAGTTAAATCTGTTTAAAATTGTAAAGGGATGGCGGAAACATGGTTCTACCGCCATTACGAACGTTCGTGTGTTTGTCACGTGACGCTCAGCAAGTGAATTCCCCGGAAGCGATTCATCACCTCGTCGCTATTTCGATAAAATTCGTATAGTAATTCATTAAACAGGAGATTCCGCATAATCAAGTGACACGAGATTCCTGTGTCAATCGTACACAGGTCGTTGCCGCCTCTTTCAAGGTCGCTGGTACGACCCGGACGTATTTTACAATATGGCGAAACGATGGAAGAGAAGCGATCGAGTTTCAATTCAAAATAGATAAATTACTGAGTTCTCCTTGAACATAAGCATTTGCGGTCGGACAATGTGGAGTGGACCTTCCGCAACTTTTGCTAAACATTTTCAACAGAGTATGGCCTCTGATCAAATTGTTATTAACAATTTTCAAAAAGCTTGTTCTAAAATATGGTAAAATAGCTAGGCACGCGCGGAGTGGATCAATTATTAATTTTTTAATTTTCTGGGATTCACCATGCGCTGATACGTTTATGTTAGTGTCGATGAGACAGAACATGATCGTGTGTGTGCTTCGAGCAAACGAAATTTAAATGGACATTAATTTGAAGTTGCAAAATACGAAAGAAAACCTTATTATTATTATCCATTGTTATACATAAGAACATTAATCCCGCAATATAAAATACTAATGTAAATTATAGATACAAACTTTTCAGAATCTTCGTTAAAGATAAGAAAGAGAACTCGCACAGGTAGGCCCGTCGTCGAAAATGTCGATAAAATCATGGAAATGATCGAAGTAGACCGGCATGTTAGCAGTCGTAGCATCGCCCAGGAGCTAAAGATCGACCCAGGCGTGTTTGACATGCCTGGTCTACATGATATCAGAATGGCCTCAAACAGTGCCAGGTCCTGGAACCTATCTCAGAACCTACTTAATGTTGTAGACTCCAAATTTCAGGAAATTACTGGTCCATGATCATCGATCCCACAGGACAATAATATTCCCGTTGAATTCACGCGGAAAGTTTCACGCAATCGACATAAATCCATGGTCTACGTTGCTCCGGGGAAGTATGTGAACGCCTTGGGACACCCGTTCACTTTTTCTCGATGAACCGCGCTGGTCTTGCGCTAAACGAGGAAATGCAGGACATAAGACCGATCGGAACGAGGCTCTAGCCTGTTTCGTCGAAATTCTTGCTCCGTGCCCGCTCAATTGTATGAACTTCTACTACTTTCTCGCCGTATGAAAGCGAATTCTCTTCGACGAAATTTCAATAGAAAAACCGCGTTTTTACGTCAGTGTTATTTCGTTTGATATAAAATTGCAAACCTATAGAAAACAGAAAGGTATATTTTAATGATCGATAACACACGTTTCTCGATAACGATTCCAGAACCGTTATTGTGGCCTCCTGGCTTAAAAATTCCAGACGCGAGCGAATGGCAAGGCTCGGATAATGAGATTCATCCAAAATAATCGTTTCGATCTTTCGGGAGGCGAGAAGTCGAAGCTGGCGAATGTCGTTAACGAAAATTGAACGAATAAATGATTGTCACCGTTCCACAACATTATGCGAAACATGGATGTCTCCATTGAATGTTCGTAGAATTTATTAGCATGAATTCGGAGCCGTGTGTTTGCATATTTCATGGCGTGACCACGTCGCTGACTATTTTATGTAGATACGTTACAGTAATTTTTTTGCAATTCATATTTTTGCGTATTATAATTTGTTATTGATAAATTGCCAAAACTATTAATTTAATTGTTCATCGATGTTATGGATTAACGAGAGAGAGAGGGAGAGAGAGAGAGAGAGAAAGAAGCAACTCTGAGATAAGTTTTATTTCAGTAATGGTGTAAACGCAGAAATTGTTATATGCGGAGAATTATTATGGGTTCACGCAGTGAACATTTTTAAAAATAGAAAATGATCGACACCTTTGAGCATTTCGTTTCACAAACGTCGAACGACGTGTTAATATTCAGCCACCGTGCATGCAACATTAAGTTAACGTTTCTTTGAACGTGTTCTACTTGAGCATGCGGTGTTATGGTTGTGTGGGGTTGTAATTGTGAGGCCACTCCTTGCAGACGTTGCGGAATGGTTCACTTTGCTCATGGTAGTCCTTGGAGCATGACACATAGGGATTTTGGTCTTTAAACTATTCTTTATCGTTGCAATAATAAAATTCTATTATACGATACTAATGATTACAGCTGGTTGATTAGACTAACGACATTGTCCAACACCGTTCCACAACTACAGTTGGGTGGTTCTTGTAGAGTTTTTCGCAGTGATACCGAATCTGTTCTTAATTTTTTTCCTTGACGCACAGTTTTTGAGAAACATGACTTTAAAAAAAAAACATATTTTTCAACTTTAAACAAATATTGTGGTGTTATTATAAAAGATATTGAATTGTTCTTTAGAACAAAAGATTCTGTAGACTTTCCCGAATACAGCGATATCCAATATTAATACATTATGATTGTTTAAACATGTTTAAACAATTTACAGCGGTAAGCGCCACTGGCGGCAACTCATGTCGGGCGAAGATATTTTGCTTTCTGGTTCGAAAAAAACGTCGACCATGCAAACTTGAAATGGTGGTTTTTCAAGATAAAAGTCTGCTGTTTGTTTTACCGCTGGACCCTTATTTTCTGAGATAAATTGAAAAATATCCTCAATAATTGGTGCAAAAGTGGTGGCGATTAGAGTTGGTGCAATTGAAAAATGTCGAAAATTAAGAGAATTTGAGAATGTCAATATAAAATGATAATTAATATCGATATAGTTAATATTTTTATTATGATCTAACTTCGACGAGATGTAAGAATAATAAAAGTAATTCTGCAGGCATAAATGGTTATGATTTTCGCATTATTGGAGCGTTCCACGATGGAAGCTCGTGAATCGAGGATTGCTCGCACTTTTAACTGCAGGCGAGCAGATTATGCGAACACCTTGGTGCAATATCTTGAGAGAATACTAGTGAAAGGGACGGGTTATGAACTCGCGGTGCACTTCTGCCAGCAGCTGCATTTTATTCACTTCCACAGCCAAAGTCTAATTAAATTTAATCTAATTAAATACCATAAACTTCGCTATAAACCCATATTTATTCAAAACTAAATTTAAATAAAAAGATCAATCAATTGAAATGTAAATATAATTTTATTTATTTGATTTTTATTACTTATTCAATTAAAAATAACAAAATGTGGACTGTACATATCTGTATAAATCGTTTCTCCTGTTCGAAATAAATACAGTGAAATTTACCTTCCGAAACCGCAATAATTAGGTTCGCGGTTCCCTGTGTACATTGAGCAAATACGTTTGCGTAACGCAAACATAGTAATACCGTCGATGCACGGAGAATTTTCGATTACGAAATTCAAGGACGTGTTGCGACAACAGAATTTCGATGACGAACTTTTTAAAAATAGTACACCGTGTATTAAAAATTGCAATTTACATTGTTTCTTGGCGGTAAGATGCTATTTCTGCTCGCGAAAACACGCGATTCGCTCGCACGATGCATGAATGGCGACTGCGTGATGCACGATCTCATCTCGCGTGCGTGTACCGTTAAAGAAGCCAACGAAATTATTGCATAACAATGGCGTTGGTAATCGGTTAGCGCGAAACAATAGTAAAAGGCGATACCGTTCCACGATGGATGCCTAACAGCCATGACAGGAATTCGTAATTTTCAGATCGACTCGACGAGTTACCAGCGATATCGATCCTGATTTTCGAAAACCCGAATTTTTCGAAAACGTGAATGTTGATAAGCCCATGAAAATTTGAATTTATTTTCGAAATCATTTATGTAATTACTTCGTTTCAAATTACTTGTATAATAATCAATTTTCAATCAATCATGGAACATATTCTTCACTATTTGTGTGATATTCAATTATTACTTGCTTTTGTAATATTTCATTTTCTTCAAGTACCTATAACTTCAAGTATAAATTACAATTCTTCTACTTTTTTTGAATATTTCAACTCTGCAGCCTTGAACAACGTGCTCGACTGCGTTTTCATAAATGTCTACACTATTTTTGGGGTCTTATCGTAACATAATATGTATGAACTTCGAAAATGTACACTGCCATTGGTAATTAATTAAACTTCGATTGATATAACATTTCTCGAATCTCTTTCTGTTTCAGATTAAGCATTCAGATCGAACAAAATGCTTCTGAAAGACTTCTTCATCGTCATATCCTTGGTATACGGTAAGTGTGCGCAATTCGACAATTTTATCTTTTCCTTCAATCTCTCCTGAAGGTTGAAGATACAGAAATTCGCGACAATTAATTGTAAAATAGTGTTTATATGAAAATTGATCACCTTGGGAAGCTAGAATAGTAAAGCGAACGCTACGGCTGGCATAGTGGGTGTAATAGTTGCTTTTCTCATCACGTACGATTCCTCGTGTAATTACAAACGATGATTCTATACTGTTTTCATCGGTAGGTTTCAATATGGACGCCCCAGGCGTTTCTTTATTACCAAATGGCTACACTTTCCCACACTTGCCACGTTCTAGACAGACACACACACACACACACATGCACACGTATGATTGTACACTCTTCCCACAATGTGAAGAACTTTAATTTGTAAGCAATGCCGTGCACAGTTTGTTACGGCATCGAAAAAACTGTGACACACCCTCCTTCTACGAAATTCACTATGATTGAAATTTCAGGCTTGACAGAGAACGTAGCTGTCGTTGCTTCACAATAAAAATTATTCTCGATCTAATCTCTGTGCTATATTCCAGGGATGAGCAACCTTTTTTTTACAACGGGCCAGCTACAAATTTAAAAATGTTGTTTCCGGGCCGCATGTAAGAAACTTATGATAATATCATACAAACACTGAATGATGAAATCAAATTATCTCTTTATTAACACAATAAACCTAGTATAAAAAATTACAGAAATAAAACACTCATTAATAGAAATACCATTAAAAAAACGACGAAAGATATAAGTGGGAAATGATTATTTAATGAGGAATTTGGCATTGCTTCTTTGCCATCGATTGGTCCATGTTTACAGATATAGACGACACAGCAACACGCACGCAGCTTTCTAACTGTACATCATTTAATCTCGATCGGTGATCGCTTTTAATTATTTTCATTGCGGAAAATAATTGGTCGCAAACATGGGTGCTTCCAAAAAGTGTCATTATTTGCTTTGCATGTGCGCCTAATCGTGGGAATTTTTCTAAATTCATGTAATTTTGATAGAAATTATGTATGTCAACATATTGAAATTTATTTTTCAAATCCGTGTCGCTTTGTAAATCTATTAATTACATTTGTAACTCATCCGGAACTGTTTCCACGTCTATATTAAATGGCGAAGAAAAAATGTTAAAACTGAGAACGGTTTATCCTGACCTAAATATTTTAAATCGCGATTCAAATTCCGTTATCAATTTTTGTAAATGCTGGGCATATTTTCGGGTTTCCGAAGGAGTTTCGTGTGCAAAATGTGACGTGTTGTTTGACAACAGATGTTTGTTCCAAATTTTAGGTTGCTTTCAAAAGCATTAATTTTATCAAACATGTTATGAATAAACTGGCGTTTTCCTTGAAGTTCCATATTTAAGTTATTCAAATGCTGGGTTATATCGACGAGAAACGCAAAATCACACATCCACTCTTCATCTTCGAATTCGGAAAACGGATGTTCGGTAAATGTGCATTTTGTAAGCATATTTTCAGAATCACCTGAGTATATCGAAATGTTAGTGAAATTGAAAAAACAATAGGAGTGTCTCGAAGAGAAAGAAACACTCTTTCTATTGCTTTTTTGCACAAGATTCTACGATCATTTTTTCGCTTTTTGGAGCCAGTTAAAGTTAAAAAGCCCGTATTTATTTCAATGTTGAATAACTCGAATAAAAAAAATCGCACAATATTCAACAACCACACAATTTACACAGGAAAGATAGCCCTTGCAACTGATATTAACGCGATTTATCAAATAAATTAGTTTCTCCCCGTGTGATGTTCCAAAGTTTCACAAAATTTTTGTTAACCGTCAATGTTGTCTTCATCTCGCTATAACTTTGTAAAAAACCAACATAGCAACAATTTGAAACAGGGCATCTGAAACTAGAGGTTTCAGGCTTTCAAACCATTGTTTAACAATATCGATACGGCAATTTTTAACGGAGTTATGATCACGTAAAGTGGGATTAATTTTTCGGGTTCGCACAAGTGATCCCTTAATGCTTTTGAGGAGTGTATATTATAAAGTTTGCGTGTGATTAATACTATCAGGTGTCGCATTGTAGTAAATGCTTTCGATCATTATGCAAATATCATGTCTCCAGGTCTGGTATAAAGGGGTAACGTAATCTCGCAGTATAGAACCATAACGTAATGCGTTACATAAAGGTGTTGCGTTTTAGGATTACGATTCTTCGAACAATCGATTGTTTATGAGACGTAAACGAGTATGCGTTTCACTTTTAGTTACAGAATGCGCGGCCCAAGTTTACAAGAGCCACTCGACCGAGTCAGCGGCAGTCATCAAACCGGCGGTTGTAAACAATGATTTTATTACACAGACGGTCTACGGTTTCTTGGATTTCACTACCACCATTGGTAACACCGTTATGGTGTTCAGTCCGCAGAGCGCGCCTCCTACAGGTAACAATTACTATAGAGCACACCATAGTTGACCACTTCATTTTCTATTTCAGTTTTAGCGACTGTTGCCTATCATTGAATATGTTATTTAATAGTTTCATACAAAACACCTAGCGAATGTGATCTTTATTTATTCAGAAATATCTTTGTCGATTTTTGTCGAAGGTGAGACTGCGGATCGTTATGTAAAATAGATATTGTCCAACTTGACTGCAAGGGACAGGAGATAAATGACAATGTGTTCCTGCTAGAAATATTTTCAATACGTTGGAAATGATGCAACAATTTTGTTAGCCTATATTTTGATCATGAATGCATCAAATCCCATTACACAATAATATTGTGATCGTTTTATCAAAATCGAGGATTTGAATACAATTGCAGTTTAAACAGAAAAATTGTTCGATCACATATGTATAATAGTTTGCTTCCACAAAATTGAAGAATTTTAATGAATGATTAAATGAATAAATGGATATATTTATTAGAATATTATATCATTAGATGAAACCATAAATAAAATTCTATAAATTAGATTATAAAAGGCTTCTCTGTGCAAATAACTAGACATTGAAAAACCACATAGCTGGCAACATGAAATATTTTTTAGAAATAATTCGAGATAATAATCATTCGTCGTTCTTTCTGTTCCAGACAGCGAAAAGGGAAAGAAGAGTAGCATTTCGATTATTCAGACGAAACCGAGCGAAACGTTGGAAAAAGCAGCTCTTGATATCCAACCGAGCAAAACGCACAAGAGCCACGCCGAGCAGGAAACGAAAAAGCAAACCAAAGGCACGAAGATCGTCGTGAATTCCGTAATCGAGCAAAACGCCATTAATTCCTCGGAGGATAATAGATTGCGGTCCCCGAAAAGCCAGGTGAGCCAACGATCTTGCCCAAGAATCGCTAATTGGGAGCCTCAAATTACCTGAGAGAAAAAAAAACGCCACAACTGTGTGTCGTTATTCGGGAACTTCATGGGCGATTATAATTAGACTGCAGATCCTTATAGAAAATGTCGATTGTGAGAAACAGGATCCGAATAAAATTGTCGTTCTTTTTTTAATAATTCCAACTAAACATACACTAGACAACACACATTGGCATTCCCAAATTCTTTTAATCCTTTCACCGTTTTGTATTTCATCTACTGTTTCTTTTACTACTTTACTTACTATTTTAAAGAAATATTTCCTAATTTCCTTAAACTCTAACGTTCTAAGTTTGTTGTAAAGTCCGCAGCCGAATTGTAACAATTAAAATGAATTATTAATGGGATTAGGGATGGGATCAAGTTCAATATGTACTCACGAATCCGAGTCAAGTTCAATAACCAAGTTTCATTTCATGGGTTTCGATTACTACTTAAAAGCAACAAAAGTTTCAATGATTATACTTGAAAAGTATTCATCGTATAATAATAAAAAAAAAACAACAAGACAAGGAGGGTCGAACTGTGCGACAAGGACAGACATACATAACTTCTCCAAAATTTGTTAATAACTAACAATTTAAGCGTCAAACCTGCATAAACCTGAAATGGGAATGTAGCCAAGGCTTCATTTTACATTCTACAATCTTAAAAGTTCACCAATGAAGTATTTAAAGTTAGTAAATTAATTATGAAAATGTTACTTGTCAAACTATTCGAAGTTATTCGCGAAATTTCGTCACTTCCGTAACGCTAGAAAATTGTAGCCCCCTCAGCAAAGAAATTTCACTTCAAAAAATGTAAACAGACGCCGCGCCGGAACAGCCTTACGTTGCCACGGAGCGTGCAAGAATACGGAAATTCGTAAAGATATTCATAAAAATTTCGAAAGTTTCGAAACTGTTCGACCAAGATTCGAGTATACCTGCAAGTATTATTTATGTTTACCACAGTACTTGTAAAAAGTTCGAAACTGTCTGGCAAAGGTTCGAGTATACTTGGGAGTACTATTTTTTTTTTCGAAGTACTTATAGAGAGTTCGAATTCCATCAATCAAGGTTCGAACCTGTTTGCGAGGTACTTGATCCCATCCCTACTATGTAGTCACTATCAGACGGTAACAAGCGGTTATACAAGCCGAATTAAATTAAGATAAAATCAACCAGGTAAAACTGTCGAATAAGAGAAAATAATGGAAACTTGTTTGTAAGAATGGTCGATATTGTTCGGGACGATGTGTAGTGTGCGAATTTATGCAGAGAAGCGTATTTCCTGGATTTTCCAGGTAAAAATCTGTTCGAGCAGGAAGCGCGGTACTTTCCCTTTCGCGAGGCAGACTTTTCCGGTTCTATTTACCAATCCATATACCACGCGCACGCACCTATGTACCCGCAAGATTTCTACTTTCAAACGGTCACGTAAACTTCGATGCGAACGTATGCTTTTCGAACGGCCGCGTGACTGAACAATACTATTTTTTCGAGAACCGTTCGAATCACGACGGCAATTTTAGTGAATTTTAGTCCACTGTTTCGCAGGAGCTGAACACAAAGATCCAGTCAACGACCGCCAGCGCAGTCGTGTCCTCGCAAGTACACGCGAAACCGAAGGACGACGTACCCGGTGTGAAAAATAACCTCGCAGAACCCGAGTACGACTTCCTGTCGAAACAACCGGCGGAAATCGTCGACGAGACTTACAAGGTACATGAGAAAAAAGAATCGATTTCACGAAGGTCGATCAAGGAAGTAAGGAGTAATAAAAAGTACTATGCTCTGCATACATGCAATTAGCATTGACACAGATTGTTCTGGCGCCGACATCAATCTGGGCAAGGCGGCTAAACCTGAATATCTAGTTCCCAGCGCTGCAAATTGCTATATTTCTAGCGAAAATTTCATAATTAAAGTTGTGTTGACCGCGTTATACTTGGCACTACAAATAAAGTAAATGAAGGGTAAAATATAAATGATAGGAAACACTGCCATCAAATCATAGTGATTTATTCCAAACGAAAAGTAAAAGATCGTGGCCTGGATTTAAAGGTTGGCTGGATCCAAAGTTAGGCGTAAACGAGGCCTAGACTAAAGTGATACAGAACAATACCTTCTTAACAAAATTGTAGTAGTATAAATCAGAAATTCATTAACATCGAGAATTTAAAAAATCATCTAGTTCACAATTGTCTAAAATGAATGGTTCTAAATGAGAATAATAACTCTCCTACAACTCAACTAACTTGGTCTGAAAGTCTGATCACGAAAGTACAGAATTTCACAGCGATACAAAAATTCAACATTGTTTTCTAGAAAAATAGTTTTTCGTTGTTGCAGTTGATTAATTTGAGGCCCTCTTCGAAGGCTCACGCAAAGCCCAGGCCTACGGGTCGACGGGAGAAGGAGAATCCCACAGGATTGGTCACTAAGCTCGGTGGCACAATCGTCAAAGACGGTCTTACAACCGTGCACGAGACCAGCGTGATCGGCACTTACATAAATGGGAAGTATGCACAGGTGCTTCAAAGTTCCTCGAGGATCCTTCAGGGTACGCCACCGATTCCTGAAGGAAAAATTCGACCGTCCAGCACGCAACGGATCTTGAAGACCATAGGGCCACAGCAAGGAAAACTAAAGCCGCAATTGGAACCAACACCGACGAACCACCAGGAAGAATCGTCGCTGCCGTTGGAAGTTCTGTTTAGCGCTCCTGCTGGTAACTTGAAATTCTCTACAGAAATGTACTAAACCAATTATGGCTGAAAACCATTGGTTCAGACGATATTTTATTGAAACATCTCCCTGGATAATGACTTTTAGATGTGAAGGGCTTAGAACTGTTCTGTAAAGAATTCCAAACTGCATCTACCAGTAGATTCGAAAACATACGATTCTATTTAAAGGATCCACATGATCTCCACATGACCTCTACATGCAGATCCACCTGCCACGTGTTCGCCAAAAAATTAATTTCATCAAATTAGGCACTTCTATCGCCAAAACTGTTCTGAATATACTCGAGGGTTTATAAACGGAACACCCGATATAGGAATACATAGTTGTAGCATGTATAGAAAATTCTAGAAGCAATTCAGATCGACAAGCTTCTAAAAGCTTCTAGAAGCATAGTTTGTAGACGGCCAACGTGAGGTAGCAGAGGCGACAATATCTGGACGCCTGCCGAGAGGGAACGGGAGAGTGTTCCTGGCCGCTCGTCTCGACAAGGAAAGTACGGCGATAATACCTGAACGCCTTTTCGAGCGAGAGAGGACAGAGCACCTTCTGGTCGTTGGTATAAAATACCACGGAACCCCTAGCTAGAGTACACGTGTGATGAGAGAGAGTTTGCATGTTTGCGATTTATAATTCGAGCAATTGAATAATTTTATATACCTCACCTTCCTGTACCCACGTTCCTAACCAAAATAAATTTGTTTGTCCAGCATATCCTGTTTATTCCCTAACGTTATGGCTACATAGTCAATTTTATCTCGCTTTCCAGGTTCCTCGGTCCGAAGCACACGGAAAAATGCATCTCCTAATTCCGCGCGGCCGAAGTTCCGCAACAAGATCAACGAAGACTATGACAGCGGCGAAGTACAGCCAATCAAACCGCCAAAAAACAGAAGCAGCACCACGTCAAGGCCAGGCTACAAGTAAGTATCCCTGCGTCATCCCTCGATATACAATATACATAGTTGCAACGCGACCATTAATCAGCAGACAGTGAATCTTCATAAAATCCGCTGTCTATCAGGAACCGGACTCCGTCTACGACGACGACCGAGTCGCCTGTACCACGAAGACGCGCCGGCTTCCGGCCCAGCAACCAGCCCAGCTTGCCGTCGAAGCAGACCCCTAAGCCGAAGGTCGAACAGCAAGCAACTAGCCCCAACACCGCGCCGAAGTTGAAGCTGCCGAGAACGCAAGGTCGCTGGTCATACAAGACGACTCCTAAACCTAGAGTAATTATCCGGAAGCAGGTCGACGATGATGAAGTACGTTCCACGCCGGAAACCAGCACCACAGAGGGTCCATTGAACCTTGATGACAAGACTACTGCGGCGTCTGTGTCAACGTCAACGACAACGACGTCGTCAACAACCGGACAGCAGGTAGCTGCCCAGAGGAAGATCCAAGAGATGGTCAGCGATGAGGAACTGGATCCTAGTGAGAGCGAGGACGTAGCCAGTGTCAGTGTCCAGGACCAGCATCCGGAGCAGGCGCTCCCTGTTGAGACGATCAATGTTGAGATCTCCACGGCCGCCGATATCAACAATGCGTACTTTGAGATCGCTACTATTAAATCGCCATATACATTCCAGGTGAGTCTATGGATAGAGATTATTCCAGAGAACCATTGTCTTAACTATTGATCCTCTATGCAGGTTGGAACTCTGAGAAACACACGGTACATAACTGTCACGTCGACTCAGAAGAAATCATTCTCAACGCCGGACCCCACCTCAACGATAGCACCCACCGAACCCCTTACTGAAAACTTATTAGCCAACACAGCGGCAGCTTATGAGACAACATTACCCCTTGACTCAGCAGTAGCAACCCTGCCAGCCATATCTCTAGAGTCAGGTCAAGCTACTCCTCCCTTAGAAACCCTGACAGAAACGTTCTCCACCACTCAGACTCTCTTAAAGACGCATTTACTGCCAGTAATACATGGTAACAGCACGACCAAACTTAGCTTAGTGCAAACTTATAATATCGCCCGAGTGGTTACTGCCACAAAGACGCTACCACCAATGGACATCTATCAGTTCATCCCCAGCAAAGCTTTGAACGAGTTCAACTCAAAGTTGGACGAGGCGGGCAGTGAACTGCACTTGGAGTTGGACGTTGGAGACGACGATAGAGATGACGAGGACATCCCGAAGAGGATTATAGCACCTAACGGCGACATAGACTCTGACCTAGAACCATTCAAGTCCATATCCTCCTCCAAGGTGAAACCAGAGGCCTCCAGCAGTTCCATAGAGCCGCAGCTGACCCCTGACCAACTGGCTTTGCTGAAATACTTTGGACAACAGCAGCAACAATCACCGCAGCAGGTGATCACCACGTCGCGACCAGTCGTTGTTTTGGAGACCGTCTACGAGTCCCACGTGATCCCAGTGGTGAATAATGGAAATACTTTGTACTCGACACTGTCAAGGCCAGTGGGAACCGTGCCAAGAACGTCTTACGAGTATGGAACATCTACTATTGCACCTGTTCTACCTCCACAACTGCCTCCACAGCTGCCCCCGCAACTGCCTCTGTTTCCACAACAGCCACAGTTCACTATCACTAGTGCTCCACTGGTTACTCACACCCTGGCCACTGTTTCCGAATCCAAAGTGTTGAAGTTGACCTTTGGAGCCAAAACTGCATACACTACCCTGTTCTCCAGTCGTGTGGTGCCTACTGAAGTGACCACTTATGTCACTACCACTGTTCCAGTGCAGCCTACTGTCCCTGCTTTCCCTGGTTACTATCATCCACCACCAGTTGCCTATCCACCTTTCCCTTTTGTAGGGTAAACGTTGATTGTCTAGGGTCTTGGTGATTCGAGGAGGCTTTCGGCGTGCTGTTCTGGAAGTTCTACAGGTTATATGTTGTATGATGTGTACTGTAGTTAGATTTTGGAAAGAGATTGTGGTATACGGGGCGAGTCTCGTAACATGACGACTTCACGTAACTCGTGAGTTGTTTGTTTTGTACGAACAGAATTTTTTCAAACAAATGTTGCATGGATTCCAGGGGGGACATACAGTGATGTAATGTGTTTTTTGTTACGAAACTCGCCCTGTAGTACGATCATAGTCACGATAGACGTCCAGTAGAGTTGTGCATTTTTTAAGCATATATTTCAGAAACAGCTGGTATATCGAAATGATAATGAAATTGAAAAAACAGAAGAAGTGCCTTGAAGAGAAAGAAACGCTCTTTCTATTGCTTTTTTGCACAAGATTCTACAATAATTTTTTCGCTTCCTGGAGCCAATTAAAGTTAAAAAGCCCGTATTTATTTCAATGTTGAATAACTCGAATAAAAAAATCGCACAATATTCAACAACCACACAATTTACACAGGAAAGATAGCCCTTCCAAATGATATTAACGCGATTTACCAAAAAAATTTGTTTCTCCCCGTGTGATGTTCCAAAGTTTCACAAAATTTTTGTTAACCGTCAATGTTGTCTTCATCTCGCTATAACTTTGTAAAAAACCAACATAGCAACAATTTGAAACAGGGCATCTGGAACTAGAGGTTTCACGCTTTCAAACCATTGTTTAACGATGTCGATGCGGCAATTTTTGACGGAGTTATGATCACGTAAAGTGGGACCAATTTTTCGGGTTCGCACAAGTGATCCCTTAATTCTTTTAAGGGATTTGTCTTTAAGGGATTTTCTTTTGAGAAACAAGTTACTCAAATTCTATTTATTGGATCACCCTATAGTTGACTTGGTTTGCAGTAAAATCGTTAGGAACTTTCGGGTCGGTGCCTGTAAGTGTTTACACAAAGTGATGATCACGATAGATGTTTAACCAAAATTGACACCAGTGACAATGGCAGTCATTGAATCGAAATTTCAAGCTCTTTTGGTTTCAATGGGGTTCTTTGCTACCCAGAGATTTAGCATTTTACTGTAACATTATTTAAGATATTTAAAAAGTAATGCTTATCATGATAGTATTAGTATTTAATATAGAAAAATATTCAGATATCTTTTTTCCATTTGATACAATTAGCAAATAAGTTAATTGTGTTGTTCATGTATCGTGGTGTGACATGACCGACACTTTGGGAACATATTAACCGCGACGATAAAGAAAAATTGTAAAAATATCTATGGTATAGTTTGGAAAGAATAAGTACAATATTAAGTATTTTCGAATAGTGTCATAGACGCAAAGACTGATTACCCTTAAATGAAACCATAATATCTACTATAGGTGCTGAACGAATCTAATTCTCGTGAGGGCTTTGTTTAAAAATAATTCTATTATTACTAAGTCGAATGAACAATTAAAACGTACCATGTCGCATGACGATACATATGAAGAACATAAAGATTATAATTAATTAATTTAGTTTCTTTTACTTTAAACTAAAACTTTACAGCTGCTATGGCGGAGATTTCAAATCTTCGCAGTTTCTTCCATTTAATTTCGCCTAATAATCAACTCTAATCAAAATCACACGAAACTAAAAAATACAACATTGTCGTTGTCAAAATTGAATATAAATCTTGTAAATAATCATACATCATTATTTTGTTTTATTATGATAAATCGAATGATTACATGACGTATAATAATTCTCATTTTATAAATAATTAAGATTGTATACTTAATTTTTTTATAGTAAAACGTTCAATAGTGTGCAACAATGTTTAAATGTGTGCTGCAAAAATTATTGTAAATATATTATTTTTTATTACAAGATTCTGTATGTATATTAAACAAATTTGTAAATAAAGTATGTAAAAATAATCCATTATTCTTTTATTGTACACAATGTAAACGCAATGGCAAATACAATTTAATTTATTTTATTGCATTAGTAATAAAGAAAATTTCTAATAAAAAAAATGTCCTTACGTATAAAATAGTGAAATCAGAATTTATAACTGTAAAAAATGACTTGTAAATGCACAGAGACGTCTCTTTGGTACTGCCCGTATAAGAAAGTTTTTTAAGCATTTTCTGTGCACTGTATTTCCATTTCTAAATAATACCTAGTGTCATTCATCAATCAGAAATATAATCTATTCTAATGTTAAGAAAATTGAACACACCGTATTCAAGAATAAGTGTAAATGCATGAATAAATGTAAATGCATATACAGTATATTTGCTGTACCTCCTACTATGCGCTACAACGCTGTAAAAAATGGTCTGAGACGGCAGATTTTTGTGTCAAAATAGTCAGTGTCAGGCGAAGACCTTTTCGCGAAATAAATAAATGTTCCTGAATATAAAATGAAATGTAAACTGATTCGTAACAATTTGATAAGTTCTGACGACTAACGCTTGAACGTGACAGTCTGTTCTTCCTTCTTAATTGCACGAACGAGGGTCACGCTTAAGGCAGCAATGATGATCTAGAAAAATACATAACAAACAGACAGAATTAAAAAACTATCGTGAACAATGAAATCTGTATTCATATAGACGAGAATCAAATTTTAAAATCTCATGAGAAAAGTTTAGAATTGTTTGTTTCAGTCATCGAACTTACATGAAGCACGCACAAAGCCAAGGCCAAACCAGCCAGCCATCCGGATCTGCCCTCTAAGAACCATGAGATTTCTTCAACGCAGCCATGGAAAAAGGCGTTTCCGGTCACCGAGTCTCTGCACTCGTTGGGCAAAGGTTTCTTCAAGGTCAAATAGTCTCTCGGTCCATCAGCGCCGCAGCAACCGATCTATTTTAAAATCTTTCGATTAACTTTTCGGATTAATTGGAATTTCTTGTTCAAGGAAAGAATACTTACGCTTTCTTGGACCAACTGTAAAACGTAAGTCGCTCTATCATCCTGGTAGTTGTTAATGAGGGATAGCATCGATTTGCGAATCAGGGGCTGAATTTGACTGTCGTAAGTCGAGTAGTCGAGCAGCAATGCCGTTCCTGCTAAGCCCATCACGTAGCAGAACAATTGTAAACCTACGAACTAAACATAGTAATATTAGTGACATGATGTTTACCGTTGTCGGAGTTGTTTTAATGCTTGTGACTTACGACGAAGAGGCCAAGGACATGTTCCATGAGAGCAACGCCGCATCCGATGAATGTTATTATTATGATCAATATTGAGGCAGCTAGGAGGATGTAAATGCCGTTGTAAAATTCGTAAATGTCGAGGAATTCAACCCATTCTTGGAATCCTGGGTCCAGTCGCAGCCATATACATAGGCCGAACATTGAACTGCCGAGGAGCTAATAAAAAATGTAGAAGTTTCAGAACGATTCAAAAATTCGGAACTTAATTTTTAATTTTAAAATCGAAAACGACTCAACAATTCAAAGACTCGCAGACTCGCTGATTCAAAGATTCCATAATTCAAAAATTCAAAGACTCGAAGACTCGAAAATTCAATGATCCAAAGACTCAAACATTCAACAATGATTTAAAAACTTGAAGACTCAAAAACTCGAAGACTCGATGATTCACTGATTCAAGTATTCAAAGGCACAATGATTCAAAGGTTCAAAGAATTAAAGACTCAAAAACTCGAGGAGTCAATGATTTAAGGATTCAATGATCCAAAGACTGAAAGATTCAATGATTTAAAGATTCAAAGGCCCAATGGCTCAAAGACTCAATGATTCGAGGATTCGAAGATTCAAAGAATCAATGATTCACAGATTCAAGTTCCATAGACTGAAAGACTCAAGGACTGAAAGACTCGAGAACTAAAAGGCTCAAGGACTCAAAGGATCGAGGACTCAAAGGCTCGAGGACTCAAGGACTCAAAAATCTAAAGACACAAAGGGTCAAAGCCTAAAATACACATAATAAAAAGTTATTTCGTAATAAATTACGCATTTTATTAGACTTTAAGTTTCATTACATTTTTCCGAAAAAAGTGACCTTCGGAAAATATATTCTTGCCAGATATTTGGTCCATTGACACCATGCACATTACGTAACAAATATTTTTTGCATCACAATAACCTGTAGAGATATTTAGGTGGCCTTTTACTTAAACGAACCATCTTGTATATTTCTTGTATGAAAATAGAAACGAACAAGTACACTAGTAAATTGAATTAAACATAGTAAATTTTGTTTGATCGGACATTTCAACAAAAAATGTTCTAACACTTTAGGAATTAGTTTCACATTCGTCACGCTGATAAACACAGATATGATTGGTGCGCGTTGGTCTGAGTCATTGAATCGAATGTAAGGAGGATGTATGTTGCAATGAGACGCGTTACAATTCACGATCTACCCGTAAATTGTCTCCGCTGACCTCTTTACATAGAATCCGTGACAGAATGCCAGCAATAATGTTTAAAATTCGCGGGTTTTCAATATTGCAAAATCAACGGCGAACGATTTAAAAAATTTCAATTTCACTCTATCGCAATTAATTGAATGATAATTTCCAATGAGTTTCAAAACGTTCTTATTACATTTTTTATAACATTTATTCCATTTCTTTTTACTTACCCATATTATGGCGTTCAGGCAGAAGATAGTAAATTTGATACACTGAATCCGCTGCTCCAATTGAGGCACAGCCGATTTCGCAGCCATCATTTAAATCCCAAGTATACCTCCGAAAATCGAAACTCGAAAATGTTTCTTTTTCTTCACCAGAGTCACTGAACGAGATAGTATCAAAACGTGGGCACCACGATTATGGTCGTATCCGTCGACAGGTACCTGAAACATCCACCTAGCAGTCTCTTTATCGTCGACAAATATAAGATAACTGGATAAGCACGTCCTAGATAAAAAGTAATCATGGCAGGTGAATCATTCACTGCACGGAAAGTTGTCATTAAAGAAACAACCTCCGGCAAACAATCGCCGGTGATCTGGATTATCCCTAAGAATTCATTAATAATAATAATAATCGTCGCTAATTATTTCTAATTATAATCATGTAATATGTAAGCTTATATATTGTTATGAAAATATTTGCTTAGATAGATTCATCAATTTTATTTTGGATAAATTACAGAATTTTCTATTATTTCGTTGTGTACACATATATATATAGTTTGTCGCAGTGGAACAATTCTTTTTGGTTCGACGAACTCTTTTTCGAATCCTCTGCTTCGTAGTCTTCTGCGGGAAAATGAACTATCTTTATAAATGTAGCATCTAAAAATAGACTTCAGACTCCGGATGTATACATATACAAACAGATCTTCTGGCTAGAGACTATACATATGTATACTAGCTTAATTAACTGTGATTATAATCGGTCAATCGCGTGTTGTGTCTTTGAACTCTGTATCTGCTTCCAAGTAATTCGGGAAATAATTTTTTACAAACAATAAAACCCTAAAAATCACAGGTATAATTACGCAGAACGATCCCGCAGACCCTCCCGAATACAACAGTATATTTTTTTTATAATATTATAAATATTTGCACAAATGTGAACTATATGTTTAAATAGACGAAGACATTTTTAACGCGCAAATATGTTCTTGGGCTTTTTTCAATTTAATTTTAGACTTATGTGTCCCAGGCTAAATCTACACTGCACATGCGGTACCTTAGAATACCGTCAAAAAAGGATACAATGCAGATTTCGTTCCCCAATGAGAAATTAAAATAAGTTTGATTCATTTATAGAAGAGTTATTCTGAATTAAACCGTGTGCCATCAATTATGTGACTGTAATTCTTTTTACTAAGAATTCTTCGAATGTAAACGAAGTTAATTTTCCCCCCGAAATCTCTTTATCAGAGATTCCGAAGAGCCAATACGAGGCTAATTTGATATCGTTCGGTCCAGTAGCATCCCACAGATGTAACCCGGTCATGGTGTTTGCGATATGGAACGCCTTCGCTCCAGCTCCAGCATCACCGTCAGAAATGGCTTCTGAAGCGAATATGTAGAAGTGGGGGTGTAGCGTCGAGCAAGACATCAAATTCTGCTGATGTGGAAGCAGACTCCTAAGCGAAACGGCTAAATAGATCCAGCTAGATCTCAAAATTCTCTTCGTCAACATCGTCGTTGACGCTGTTTGTTCAGTGTCCCTCCCTCACTTGCCGGTTCTCGGTGATCTTTCTTTTTGTTAATTCGCACAAGTTATGCGCGGACTCATGCTCCTGCAAATTCTGATCGTTTTCTCTGTGCTGGCGACGGCAATCCCCAAGCCAGAGAACGAACACAAATCTCGAGTTATTAACAAGGTCAGTATTTCGACTTCACCCGCCTCAAAATTATTTTACACATAACCTTGTTCAAAATGCTACAATTATAATTGAATGTTATTCCACTTTTTATGCATCTCCTTCTTCGCTCGATCAACAGAAAGACAAACTAGTTTTTCGTGAAGCTTTACTAGCTTTTCTGTATGCATTGTTGAATGGTTGATTATTTAAAAACATAAACAATACGTTCGTCTTTTTTTTATGCATCTCCTTCTTCGCTCGATCAACAGAAAGACAAACTATTTAGTTTTTCGTGAAATTTTACTAGCTTTTCTGTATGCACATTGTTGAATGGTTGATTATTTAAAAACATAAACAATACGTTCGTCTTTTTTTTTATTGATCCTTCAGTAATGCTTAATGAAAACGATTACTTGGCACACAGTTAAAAGTGTTGTTATTTATTGAAAGTTTTTTTTTTTAATATTATGCTAGGAGCCAAGCGAACAGGAGCACTATGTCCACTCACAACACAACCCAGCCTATGATCACGAAGCCTTCCTCGGTGAAGAAGCAAAGACGTTTGATCAACTCACGCCTGAAGAGAGCATGAGAAGACTTGGAATACTTGTTGACAAAATGGACAAGGATAAAGATGGTTACGTTAACGGAGAGGAACTAAAGGATTGGATACTGTATACACAGCAGCGCTACATAAGAAATGATAGTGAGAGACAATGGAAGTACCACAATCCAGAGGAAAAGGAGAAACTCCCCTGGACAGAGTACATGGCGATGGTCTATGGGGATATGGATGAGCACGAAGCAGAGAACCGTGAGAAGTCCAAAGATAATTCTTACTCTTATAAGGATATGCTTAAAAAAGAACGGAGACGTTGGACCAGTGCAGATTTGGATGGGGATGATTCTCTCACAAAGGAAGAATTTGCTGTTTTCCTCCATGCAGACCAATTCGATCACATGAAAGATGTTATAGTGATAGAAACCATAGAAGATATTGATACGGATGGAGATGGCAAAATATCTCAGTCAGAATACATAGGTGTGTATTTTGTTTTTGAAAATTTTATTGTTCTGTTGTAAACATGTTTCTATGATCAAACAATTTTTCGTTGCAGGTGACATGTATGATGGTGCAGAAGGAGAAGAGGAACCAGAATGGGTGAAAAATGAGAAGGAACAGTTTTCTATGTACCGTGACAAAGACGGTGATGGCTTCCTGGACGCTGAAGAGGTTGCACATTCTTTTGCGCAAGATGGAAATAATTGAAGAAAATTGACTAAATTATTAATCTCTCCTTAGGTTAAAACGTGGATCGTTCCAGCGGACTTTGATCACGCGGAGGCTGAGTCTCGTCATTTAATATTTGAAGCCGATACAGATGCAGATCAGAAGCTAACAAAGGAGGAAATACTAGAAAAATATGATCTTTTTGTGGGCTCTCAGGCAACTGACTTTGGAGAGGCATTTGCCAGACACGATGAGTTCTAATAAGAAGACAAAATTCGTATAACAATATTAAAACAAAGAACAAATCGCTATTAATACACGAGAAGAATGTGTAAAGCATTTATAAAAATATTCATCTTTATCAGTAGGATAAGTCTTTTTATAATGGCTGATTTTTACTTACCTCATGACACTACTGCTAAGAATCCTTTATCTTTGAAACGTGTACATATGTGTTAGTCATTTTAATAAATCGTAAATATTTTAACTATAATCTGATTTTTATTAAACGATAAACAATTCAGCTTCCCGCACGTATAGTAAGTTTCGACTATGTATTGTACTATGATACAGGTGTACTAAAAGATAAGCAATGGATTAATATAATGGCGACTATCTTTATCAGATAAGACATGTTTCCAAATCACTATTCAACGTCTAGTATCAAATCGTCATGAAGCAAGGGATGCCAGTCAAAATGAAGGAAATTCGTTTGAACATACTTTTAATTGCGATTGTGTGTAGCGTACCTTTAATATTAGCAGGTAATTATACATATACATACAATGATACATGTAAACTGATATTATTCGAGCTCTATAGAAATTATGAAAATTATATTAAAAGTTTATTTGTAATGTGATTTATTCATAGTTGTTGATAGATTTGATGAGAATGAAGCATACTGTTATCAATTCAGATGGGTAGCATCTGGTGACACCAGGCCTGATAAAAATAATTGTACAGGAAAGGGTGTTCCTTGTGTTGAACCATTATACGCAGGTAATCATTATCAGAATTAAGAATTTTCTATGTCCAAGAACGAATTAACGGAATCACTTTCTATCTATCTTTCTAACTATTGTTTAAACTTACATTCGACATTTATGTTACATACAACGAAAAGTTAAAATTTGACAAATTTCAGGTTCTATAAACATGACTGATCTCTGGGTTACAAAGAATGAAAGTAGCTTCTGTTCTCTATCAAATGGTGATGTTTGTTTAAAATATACTATATCATTGGGTAACGAAAGTAAGATATTTATATGTATATATACGTTAAAAGAAAGAAAAATATAAAATTTTCTAACAAACCAAATTTAATTTCAGTTGTGAATCAAAGTTTCTTTTGTGGCAAAGTAATAGAGGATGACGTAGCAGCTATAACATCAGGATGCTATGAAGATAAAGTAAGATAGTATTCTATTAAATAGAGAATCATTATTACAACATTGAATTATTGAATAATGTGTACTAGGAACTTCTCTATTAAATTTAATTCAAGTCATTTATACTGTCCTTTATAGAAAGAAGGTTATAATGTAGGACTCTGTGCTTGTCGGTCTAGAAAAGGAGCAGAGCCTTGCAACGCATCAAGTTCAATAAATTATTCTATCTTTATGTTACTAATTATTTTCTTTGTTCACGCTTATAAATATTAATTAATCAATGATATTTTGAAATAAAATTGTGCAGTACTATTGCGTAGTCTCTTTATTAATATAAATTAAATAGATATAAACAAATCGAAGAATATATACCATGCGTAGTGCAAAATTTTCGAAAAAGAAGTTTTAAATTTGAATTTACGAATTAGGCAGCAGTGCCAAATACGTTTCGTGCATTCTAGTTACAAAAGTAAAGCTATAAATCAGGGTTGCTATAAATCACTATAAATTTATTTCGAAATTGTTTCGAAATGTCCAATAAAACACAAATACATTTTCAATTCATATATAATTTGAGATTTATAATTTATTCGAATCTGTAACGGTTCTATAATAATTGGACACTCTTTTATTTATACATATAGTAATCTTTTACAATAGTGTGCAAGTCTATGCTCAATTATTTCTACAAAACGAGTAAAATTTCAATCTGTTCAAATCATTTTGCATTCATAATCCATTCGAAATCATAAGGATTTAGTATATATAGCATATATATAGTAATCGGATACTCGTATGCTAGTAACTTTTTGCAACAGTGTGCAAGTCAGTGCAAGTCAGTGCAAGTTGCGCCAATGTGAGTGCGCACAGACGCGCGTGTACAGAAAGAAAACTATTTATGTGATCCGTTTATGAATCCGATGGTAGTGCGGACCACGACAAATACAGTGACTGATTTTCTATAAACCGCATGGTATATAATTTCAAATTGCACATATCTCGGAAACATAGTATTTATCATCGAACGCGTTCAGAACCTGTGTGCTTCGAATACAATGTAACCCGAGTAATCAACGTTAGCATACTCGCCGATCAAAGTGAGTATTACACATTACATCGTTAAATACACCTGCTGCAATCTCATAGGGGAATATTTGTTTTAGGTTATTAAACCATATAAAATCAATCCTTGAAATTATTTCATCAGCGTTCGAATGCTTCTACATTGTTCTTATATCCCACACAAAAACAATTTCAACATTTCGAAACTTATTCAAAAAAGTATAACGAAAATCCCAATAAGAAAATTTCGTGCTGCTCATGAAACATAATTTCTCTCTGAAGTACTATCTTTTATTTCATAATGCAAAAATATAGTATACATACGAACGTGTTTTATATATAAATGTAATGTTTTTTTAGAAATTGCAATATGGCGGAACAGCAACAGTCACCCCCAGGCTTCAAGCGTATGTCTCTAGATAAGATCATCGAGACTATGACCACCGATTTAGAAAATTCCAATGGTCACTATCTCCAGTTTGGCATAAACTCGCAGCAAGCTACATCTCACAATTGGGGAGACTACTCTTCGAGCCAGGCGAGACACTATATTACCAATCAGGCGCCACATACTAATTCTCCTGCATTGCAATCGGTGCCTCCGATGAACGCTCCTCTTTATATGCAGGATATGTCGAATTACGATTCTTCTACAGATTCTATTTATTTCCCGTCGCAAACTGTAAATCATTTAGGTATAAACGAAAACAATGACCTGATAGGTACCATCGATGTCGGCGGAGGCAATTACATTAATGTGATATATGGAAATGCTTCTCAAATCATGGCAGAACAGTGTCAGCTCTCGAATATAACGTCGTACAGAACGCAGAATATAATTGACAGAGAGTACGGTCTTTTCAACGACAGACACATTACGCTACCATCTGATTTACGAACGCAGAACTTCAATGGGAAACACTTGATTGATAATTTGGTTGGTAACTGGGTACCAAACCAGTCTGGCACGTATAGTCCTTTTGGTAGCTCTCCAAATGTGACACCAATACCGCCATCATCTTCAGATGTTAGAGAGCCAGAAGAATTGCCTCGAAGTTCTGTAGAACCTCAACATAAGAAGCCTCGTGCAATAGCAGAGGTTAAACCCATGCGACCATCTTATTCAGATGTCTTGACAAAGTCTGCTCCAACTCCACCATCTCCTTTAACTGTTCCATTAATAAAACCAAAAACCGAATCTGTTAACAAGAAGATTTCTAACAAAAACTCGAAGAACAAATCGAAATCTGCTGTCCTAAAGAGACAAAATTCATCTGGAAGCGACGATCATAGTTCTCCAAAGCTGCAAGCACCGCGAAAAATTTTGGAGAAAAACAACTCGAATCTTCCAAGACGTTGGGTGTCGCTAGACAACCTCGGTCTGCAAACTGAATCTCATGAGATAAATGCCTTTGATAGATCCAATCAATTCGAAAAGAAAAAGGTATCCAAAACATTTAGAAAAGCGGAGAAAGGAGAAGCGCTTAACAATTCGAAAATTCAGAACAGCAATTCTAAATCTATTGGAAATATTCCAAAACGACCCATACAAATAAATAATAATTTGAACACGATAAATACTTCCAGTCAAACTATTTCCCTTGAAAAGATGGAGAAGAATCAGCAAGTCTCGAATAAAACATGTAAGGAGGAGAAAAAAGTTGTTAAAGAGAAGAATTCGAAACGTTTCCAGGCTGAGAAAACTCAGCAAATTAAAAAGGCTCAAAGAAATCGCAGAAGAGAGAACAGAGAATCTCCGGTAAAAGATTTGTGTAAAAATTTAAATAAATACGCCAGTCGTTGGTGTAAAATTGGATTGAAAATATTTCATTGGTTGTTACACTTAGTATCCGATGTAGTTAGCATGAGTGCCAATCTTATTGTTCAGCTGTAAGTAATTCAGAATGCAGAGTTATGTTTTATTATAAAACACGTCTATAGACATATGTATCTCTTTGTTTCAGTGGTAAATGTGGATGGTACCACACTATACTGTATTTAAAATATCTATGGGTTTACTTAGCGATGACATTCTCCAAGATTCGTATTTTAAATGCTGTCGGTAGACAGTTAGACAGCTGGTTTGGAAATAGCAAGTTCGCATTCTGGCGTAAGATAAGAGCAAAAAGCGAAGAGAAAGAAGAAAATAGTAATTGGATACGAGGCGGACTTGAAACTAACATTGCACTACCTAGTACTGGTGAAGAAGCCATGAAGAGATTACTAGCTTGTAAAGGGAAGGACCCATACAGTATACTTGGTGTCACGCCAACGTGTTCAGATGACGACATCAAGAAATATTACAAACGACAGGCGTTCTTGGTTCACCCTGACAAGAATAACCAACCAGGTGCAGAAGAAGCATTCAAGATACTCGTCCGTGCGTTTGATATGATTGGCGAACCGGTAATCTTTCACATTTGTTGCTAACAAAGCTACAATGATTCGTAATACGATTATACCATATTTTCCATGTTGTAGGAACGTAGACAAGCTTTTGATCAAACCAGACAAGTAGAAGCAGCTTGGGGTGATCTGAGTGATTTGCTTTCCCAGTTCCATAGGAAAATGGAACAAGCAGCAAACACTATAAGGTGCACAAACTGTGGTCTGAGGCATAAAAGGATTCCCACGCAGCGTCCCTGTTACGCCGCAAGGTTCTGTGCTCAGTGTAAAATACGTCACAGTGCAAAAGAGGTGAATGTTAACAATGACTACTTTTAACTTTCATCCGTTCCACATTTTCACAATTTAATGTGCCTCTTGAGTGTCAAATGAAATGAAATAATAAATAATTTACTTTGTTGATTATTTTATTCAGAATGTGTTATATTTCATGTTAAAAAAATAAAAGTTGCAAAGTTTTAGATTGATTGTTCTACGAATGGCAGAATAACATCATCCTTTACATGAAAAATGTGTGAAATTGACACGAGGGACGAATGAGGGTTAAACGCGGAATTAAATAATAAATATATTGGTTAAATTTTTTGAACAGGGAGATATTTGGGCAGAGTCTCGTCTCATGGGTTTTTTGTGGCATTACTACGCCTGCATGGAGGGAGCAGTGTACGATGTCACCGACTGGGCAGCTTGTCAAGCTGGTAATTTGAAACATCTCAGAGCAAACACGCATAGCATCCAGTACAGAATCGTTTTGGGTCAGCGATCGCTATCGCAGACGACTAATTGCAGCAAAAAGCGACAGCAAATAGACTCAAACACGAGGTATCAAGGCTTCAAATTTTTATAGAATACACGAAACAGGCTCAAAAAATTTCATTCGAATTTGTTTGTTCAACAGTGAAGCGGATTTCGAGGATTTTTTAAATAATTTGTACAATCACAGTAAGTCCGGAACTTCAAGCGCACCAGGAGACCAAAACTCCTTTAGAGATTGTAAGCGACGTAAAACTAAACGTAAGAAGTAAAATGTACGGCAACTTGCTGCTTAATCTTTTAGTATCCTTTGTGTATGATTACACTTACACAAGTAATATCTGATGAACTTTCGTATTTTCGAAAACAAATGTTGACGATATTCAGTGACTCCTAGCACAATGTACGAATTATATTAGAAACTGTTTTAAGGAGGATTAAATTTGTTAAAATTGAAATTTATTTTAAAATACAATTTCGATAGATTCATTTTGGACTTGAATGTTGGGAAAATTCTACATAGAACTTCTAATACAGATGGAAAATCGGGGAAGAGACGTATCGAAAAATTAATAATACTGTCCGACAAATTTTTATTTTTTGTTTCTTGTTTGCATTTTAATAAACAGTAGACAATTCTTATAGAGAAATGACTTTCAGATTCATGTTCAGCCACGGGGTCGTGGTTTAACGCATCAAAAGATATAAGAATCGTCTACTGGTTATGACAAACGCAGAATTGGTGGTGTTGGACAGTGCAATTAATTATGACACTTGTTGATGCATAAGTAGTCCTTTAATTTAACCTAAATATAATACTCATTATTAATATTATGGTAGTATTTGAACATAATGTGCAAACCGAAGCTATAATAATAAATTAACTCTTAATTTCAATGAAACTGAAAAGCAATGAAACAAATTTAGAACTTGTATATCATGAACTATCGATTCTACCTGTAGGATACGAACATGCAGAACCTTTTTATTATTTTACTTTATGGATTTGTATAACGTATGCTTTGAATATGTTCATTTTTTCAATCGCAGTCGAAATAGTAGCTTCTCCACGTGTAATTGATGTATATATTAATAATGATATACAAACGATAATCCGCCTTCGCTGATATATGTTCCCGCATCGTCATTGTTTACCGTGAGCCATGATCTCTGAACATTTGTAATTGGTAGCCTATTAAAAGTTAAATAATTGGCGTTATATATAAAGTAAGACTGATTTTTATCTTTCTGTGTTATGAATAAGTTGTATACTAGATAGACATGTTTCAAATACTCTATTTCGTGTCCTCTGGCATGTGAATTAAGGAAATCGATGAATTTATTGTTCTTAAATTGCATGTGACTGCTGTAACTACTACTTAAATTTCATCTTGCAGGTAACATTGTCCAACAACAATTTTATATTTCGATTTCCGATGAGCAATTATTTCAAAAATTTAAAAAAAAACCAACATTTAGACATACTTAAACAATTGCTTAGTAAATCCTGTAAGATACTGTCAGTCACCAAGTTAACAAATTTTTTAATTGAAAATTTGCGCTTCCACCATAAAAGTTATGCAAATTCTTATTATTATGTAGAACGATTCTATAGGCTCTCCCAAACACAATTGCGCATTTTTAAATGACTTTAGAGGTATTTAGATATGTTTAAGCAATATTTAAAGAACGCAAGACAACACAGATTACGTTCCGTTTCCTATCAGAACTCAAAATTAGTGTTGGACAGTGTAATTATAATGTAAAAATTTCATTCTGCATCATACAAGGTACACTACAAACTAATACAATTAACGAAAGTAAGTAAAATATCTGTAAAAATGTATGAATGTGTTATACAAAAGTTTACTTATATATTTTATTTGTATAATAACAAAAATTGTACAATTCTTTGTATGTGCAGATGAAATTATATAAATGTGTATTCGGCGAGTTTTATAACGGAGGTACACATTAAACAAACAGCTTAGAGATTTTCGCATAAGAATAGCAAAATATTTTCGGTCAATATTGTTGTCTCCATTACCGAAAAAAAAGATAACTAATATATATGTTTTTCGAGCTTAAGAAGTCGTAATAAAGCACCTTTATGTAATTTTCATGCACACTTTGTATTTTTATTTTACAAAGTTCTGAGTGAATTAATACAGCAAAATTCTAAAGAAATTCGAAGATTAAATTTTACTTAATCAAACGAAATGTATTGTACCGTTAAACACGCGTTTCGGTTATGTAAATTTGAAGGAAATAAACATAATCAAAGCAATTCTTTTTATAATAATATACAATCTATAAATATATACATATATGTATATATATATTTTTGGAATATCTAAATTTTTGTTTTCATAGAAAAATATATCATAAATCATACATTAACATTATCATTATGTTACATTTCATTTGAAAATTACATATTAATTCAGCATCCCTTCTAAAAATACAAGTGCATCGACATTGTTGATTGCACTATCTATATCTCGTTTTTGTATTGTCTTTTTCTTCATCTGTGCTGTGTATTTGTAGGATTCTTTGGCAAGGGAATCGATAAAAAGTTCCTGTAACAAAAAGAAATTTATATTAGACAAATTAACATAGAATAAACACGATTAATAAATTGATCTCTCGATTTGAACAATATACTGCAATTATTTTGCAAGTACCGTGGACTTCGCGATCAGAAAAACAGCTTCCTGATTGATCATGTGTACTTCAGGGTCCATTTTTATTATGGTTTTTATCCTGCCTAATGGCAACTTTACTAACTTCTCTTTCTGTTCTTCATCAGCGCGAGTATTATTCTCAACTTCTTCCTGAGAATCGTGAGAATTTTCTGCTCCAGCACTGACATTACCTTCGTTCAAATCATCGTCATTCCCATCGTTTTCGAAATTCGCCATATTCAAATTAGGTCAGACCACGGAGAACAGTATTGTCTGGATTTCCAATTTCCAACATTCAAGTTGTGATTGTTGGTGGGGAATTTTTAGACTTGTTTACCTTGTTTACTGCCTTGTTTACATATAACTTGATATCAGTGCCTGATATGATATAACCTATATACATGCTCATAAACACAAATACAAACATAGCAATGTTTACTTCTGTATTATACAATTTGGCGCTTCAAATCAACCATTGAATATCACTACATAGAGACACTTGGAGACACTTCTCGAAACTCGTATGAAATTTTGAATCGACTTATATCACCTGATATGCAGCTTCTGTTACAGTTTTATCAGTTGTTATCAGTTGTTATCTTTATCTTTTATGCTGGCTTTCTGGAAGAAAAAGGATAGGGAGACTGCATGTGAGAAAATGAAAACGTTGAAAAGCGCGGCAATATTTGAAACAAAGTATGGCAGAGAAAACGGTGTTTGACGAATATATGCAATTTCATAAACCGAGTAATACTTGAACAATTATTTTTATTGTTTCACGTCTAACTGAATATTCTTGCAGATTTACAGCGAGTATTATGCCACGTTATGCCTATAACATTATGAGATCTTGTGTACGCATGCGCACTGGAAACGCGCCAGAGTTTCGGCATTGTGTACTCTATGACTGTGTATCTATCCAGTTTAGGAAATATAGTTGCCAATCTAAACTGTTCGAATACGACGGCAAATGTCTTTTCAATTTCCACATGGACATCGGGCTTTTATTTACGACTGGTAATTTGACAGTCGTTTCAAAATTTATGAAAATCTCCTGAAATATGGAAGAGAAATCTTTGAAAGGGCAGTTAACGGAAAATACAGGTTCTTAAACGTATATTACGGTCTCGAGTCACGGACTTATAATTTATGATACTCGTTTTTATTACAGATGTCAACCAAGATGAGTTGATCCTTCAGCAACAAAGACGAATCGAGAAAGAGGTTAATATTCATTTTCTGTCACTTTCGAAATTCTTGTGTCGAGGATTCTTTTGTCAGTTATTGGTCATTTCTTGTTGGTAAATTACGAGTTGTAGCTCGTTGTTTTCGGTAATTGTCATTGATATTTATCTCGTCTGTCTTGCTCACTGCGTTATTTGCAAATAATTTTTGCAATTCAACACATCGAAATTCGCTTTTCCACTTGTGTATTTAGATTGTTTTCTTAAGAAACGACCATTCAAAATAGATGGATATTACATGTTTTATTGTTATTTAATTTTTTCATTTTTTTTCAGATTTCCGAATCTATTGCTTTAGTTGGAGAAAAAGAGTCGATAAAAAGCTTGGAACGCGAGTACACCGAGGATGGAGTATATCTTTCGAAAGCTAAAGTCCTTGGACAAAAGTATTCTTATATTAGAAGAACTAGGCCAGATGGAAACTGTTTTTTTAGAGCCTTTAGTTATGCTTATCTCGAAAAGTTAATCGGAAATAAGGAGGAGTATGAGAAATTTCGGGAACTCGCATTAAAAAGTAAAGACTGTTTGGTAGAATTAGGTTTTCCTCAATTTACAGTCGAAGACTTTCATGACACAGTAAGTATAAAAAATGAATGAATTTATTAATTGTATTGAATTGAATTGTGTGTCATATTTAATATTATTCGCAGTTTATGGAAGTGATTGATAAAGTAGGAGGAGACGCAGAGTCGAGTTACATTGAGCTGCATAAACTTTTCAATGAACAAGGTTATTCTGATTACGTTGTTGTATATCTTAGATTAATTACGTCTGGTCAATTGCAACGTGAAGCTGACTTTTATCAGCATTTTATCGAGGGAGAACGCACTATTTCAGAATTCTGTCATCAAGTAAATATAATAGCAAAATAGTTAATTACAAGTGAATAAATATTATGTGCTTTATGTAATTTTTATCATTTTCTAGGAAGTCGAGCCAATGTATAAAGAATCTGATCATATTCATATTATAGCAATGAGCACTGCTCTAGGAACAGGTGTACGAGTTAGATACATGGATCGGGGTGCAGGTACTGAAGTGACAGCGCATGATTTCCCAGAAGGTGCCACTCCATCAGTTCATTTACTATATCGTCCTGGTCATTACGATATTCTATATCCCTGATAAATTTCATACCCTAACACTGTGGGGCATCTTTCATGACAAAAATCACTTATTTAGAGCATTTCGTTTTGTGTATGTAGCGAAAATTGATAGATTTTTGTCTGGTCGGATACAATTTAATGTTGTGATTAGTTAATTTAAGTTTTGAAACACACATTGCGAAATTATGAAATTTTATGTAAACGAAAATAGCTATTTGCATAGACACACAAACACTGAATTGTTGTCGTGAAAGATTGTGGATTGAAGTTTTCTTTTTCTGTCAATTTTTTAATTCTAATTATAAATTTAAGTATACGGAATAAACAGTTCAACAAGAAGTACAAAATATTATTCCTCGTGTTCTGATTGTAACTTTGAATACTTATACTGATATTGAACTTTCTTTGAACCACTAGATTAGAAGACATAAAGAATCATATCAAAGGCTGCATTATATTAGTACATTTTATTTTTACAATAACACATATTTAATTAGAACTTTTCATTCGGATATATACATTGACGAAAGTAAAATTTAAAAAGCGATAAAAATTATCATAGTAATTAAAACAATTTCGATTAAATTTATTTATGTAAATATCTTAATAATACTTTTTATACATAAATGAATTCGTTAACAATGATGAAGAATGTTTTGCTAAATAAATACAAGGTGTCCCACTTGACTTGAGCATCATGGATTTCACTTATTGATAATGAAAACAATGTCCATTGAAAACATAATTAGGATTAAAGAGGTGCTTAAATTTGGCAAGCAGACAATTCTTTCTTAGGGTCACAGATGTTTTTTCAATGGAACTGTATATTTTTATCTCTGTCACGTGATAGTCAAAGATAAGACTACCTTAAATAATAAAAATCAAGGTTAATGTTATAATTCAAATATTTTCTAATAATAATTCAAATTTTTTAATCGATTCAATTGCTAATTACTGTAATCATCAGTGTAATTGAATTGCACTATAATGGAAATATAATGTAATTAAATTACAATGTGTGTTCATCATATGACTTTTAGTGTCCCTTTTTAATCCTTTTAATCGTGATGAATCTTTTTCATAAAAGTAGAACATTATAATACAAATGCACACAAAAATTTGTAATTAATTACTACCAGTATGATTTATCTTTGCATGGCTCGTACTTGTTCTGTAACATCTTCTAAGATTACAGAACTCCTGCCAAGAGATTCCATTTGAAATTGCAAATGCGTAACTATGGAGGTAAGTTTCTTTAGATTCGTTTCTGCATTCTCTAGGCCATGTTCTTGTTGTGCAAAGGTTTTTGCACTGTGCATCAATATCTGCAAACAGATTTTTCACTTAAAAAAGAGGTTTATTTCAAATGAGTGTAGATTACGGAAAATTGTTTATAGGATATTACATCACTGCTTTTTGAGCCTCTCTGTATTTGCCTTGCAAGGGAAGCAATGTTATTTACATTAACTTGAACCCTATCGGCTAATCTCATTTTTGATTCGACAAATAAACTACGAGCACTGGTACTTGAAGCTGACGCCATGCTGCACAAAGGTCATTTATGTTTATTATGAATAGTTATGATATATGTACATTATAAATAGTATCACACTGCAATAAATTCCCAAAACTTCAGTTACATCAAAAAATAGGAACGCAAAATGTAAAGTACTTTCGTATTGAAATTGAACACTAAATAGAAGCCTTGTATTTACTAACTTTTAATCTTTATAAACGACTTGCAATGAAAAATTCAAATACACATAAATAGAATCATCAGTAGGTAAATATTCATCTGTTTCGCATTATAACCGAACAATAATATTAAAACATTTTACGTGTTTATTTGTCACAATTATTTCGACCAGAAAATGACGGTTATTTATTATGGTTATATGTGGTCAGTTATTTTGATCACAACACAACCATCCAATTTGTAAAGCATTTGACTGATTTGACATTTTGTTATTCTGCGCACTGTCTGCGCACCTTTCTTGCGCATCAAAAATACTCACCAAATCACTTGTTGTACTTGTCATCTGTTGTCATTGGTTGTCATTGGTTGTCATCAATTCTCTAGTTCCTAGCTGTTCCAAGCATAGACTTATAGTGACTTATATAGATAGACTTGGATAGACTGGGCGGCCTGTACCAGCCTGTACGAAGCGCTAAAGCCTGGACAGGTCCAAGAGTGAGAGAAAGAGCAATAGCAGATAAAGCTCGCTCTTTCTAATTGACGAGTAGGTGGGGAGAGATTTGCCCAATGATAGTGGGTGTGCATAGTGAAGTGAGAGTTGACTGGCTCGCTGCGCCCCCACCAACTATCGGTGTGCGAGTGAGATAGATATAAACCAGCCGCCATGGCAGGCTCCAACGCTTCGTACAGGCCGCGCAGTCTAGTCTATCTCTATAAGTCTATGGTAGACACAGTCATAAAGAAATAATGTCGGTATGCGATAGTTGTCCGTGTAGAACACAAGCTATTTGACAAGAATCGCGACTTTACTGTAGCACCATTTTAGTAAGTAAGTTTTACAGATTAGGAAGAAGTATACATTGTATTTTTAGAATCTATCGTCAGAGAGTATATATTGATTCTTTCGCGTCTGAGAACCGATTCTGCAAGAATCGGTCTAAATAATTAACCTGTTTTCAAGAATCGATTCAAAAGATCGATCTTTTCGTCCAATGAATCGAATCAGATTCGAATATCCCTCGCGCATGCGCGAGAAAACAGTAACGTATCTACTATTGGGTAGCAGAGCGGCAGAGCCTGAGGCAGTTATATTGGCGCCATTGGCGGGAATGTACCGAAATAATCTTACCGGACAAAAAGACTCCAGGAGTTGTATCCTACGAGCACGGCCTACGAGTTACAAAATATACACAAATACAATTGTTATACATTCATTCTTCAGAATCAAATCATATAAATTTTTTAAAATTCTGCGGGGTGCTCAAGGAACCCCATTTTAACGAGAAGCTTACGTTACTGAGGCTGAAATCGCCGCGCATCCGCGATCCGCGCATGTGCACAATCGAACATGAATCGAACATGAATCGAACACAATCGAAGCACTGTATATAAGTAATTAGGTATCTTGTTTATGTTTGTATTTGAAACTGTGATTCTACTTTTTAGTTAATTGACACGAAAAATAATTTAAAAAAATGGAAATTGAGAGTATCAATAGAGAAGGTCTGTTTCTTTTTTAATTTCTTATTACAAATTCAACCATTTGAACTGACAATGTAATGAATTTTTTGGTTTACAGATATCACTTTACCTTCCACAGCAATGGCAATTACAGTAACAAACATTCTAACACCGCATATAATACGAATTTTTGAAAGGAAAGATTATGAGATACAGTTAAACTTAATTAACAAAAAGTTAATACAGTTAGAAAAGAGAGGATTATTTAATGTAAACACAGAGCATGTAGAACCAAAAATCGGAGATGTAAGGTTTACGATTAAAAATGACAGTACAGATCATTTATCATTAGTTTTTATTACTTCAGGCCTGGGCGATGCTGGTCCATTGAACAGATGTTGCTGCTACTCCTCTTCGGGAGGGAGAGAAGCAGCCATTTCTCACCTTCTCCGCAAGAGAAGGAGAGAAGTGGACACATCTGTTCCACGGACGAGCGTCGCCCAGGCCTGTACTGCTTAACATATATTTGTATACATTTGTTACTTCTCGCAGGCAATTATAGTACGCGAGAAACTTGATAGGAATATTGATTTCCCTGCTTGGTTGTGCAGAGGACTTATTAGCCACATTATAAATACTACAAATGATATGTATCATGTTTTTTTACCTGATTATGGAACAGCTGTTAAAGTACACAAAAGTGATTTTTGCGTTTATTCAACTGACTTAATTCAAGAGGAGTATTTAACCTACACTGTTGGTTTATATAATGTTTTACCTACTGCTTTAAAATTGTCCTCACGAAAGAAGATTTCACTCTTGTATGTTCGACCAAATTGTATAGTCATTATTGCCTCGTTTGTCTCGTGAGAATTAATGATGCGTTTTGTATGCCTAAAGGATTTTGGAGGAATGGGATGTATTAGCAATACAGTATACAAAAGAATTGATGGCTGCATCCAGTATGGTTTATTTTGATCATTTAGTATCAGATACACAAGGCAGGCAATATGGTGAATTTTATCTGAATATCGGAGGTTCTCTAATAAGATTAAGCGACACTTTAAGCCACAATAATGTTGCTACATGTTTGCAAAAGGGTATACATTTTTTATCTCATCAATTAGCACATTACAATTTCTGACATATCTATAATGATTAATTAATGTTTATAAAGATATGATAAAATTCATACAAAATCCTTCAAATCACGAAAAATTAGAGAAAGATGTAGTTAATAATGAAACTATATTGTATATAAACATTTCCAAAGAATGCAAAAAACACGATGAGTGCAATAAACAGGAAGACAGGTTCGTTGATATGAAGAAATAATTAATAATCTATTAATATTCTTTAATTTGCAATAATTTTACGAATAGGAAAAATAAGTTTGAAGCAAAGAAACGGTTGCCTGATGGATTAAGAAAAGGAAGGGAGAAAGTATTAATTTACGGAGGAGTTAAATATGATCCTTTATACACGATTTCTGATCTGAGATTTCCTGCTGAAATACATAAGGTATAAGTATATAATAATATAATCAAATTTATATAAAATTAATTTATATTATACTTTCAAGGCTTTTAGATCGTTGGTCAACTCATCTAGTCCGAAAAAGATTCAATCTTATATTTTACCTGCAATAAAAAATGGTTTGGATGTGATAGCAATTGGAGCAGCGCAATCTGGAAAAACTCTTGCATATGGGCTTGCTGTTTGTGGACTTATGGTTTCAAAACCAAAAGTAACATCATATTGACATGCTTAAATTTTTACAATTTTATTGAAAAACTTATCATTGTGTTTGAGGGAATCTCTAAAGCTTTCTATGATTAAAATGACTAACATTTTCAACTTCAAGAATTTTTCTAGTGCAACCATGAAAGTTGTGCAAGAATTTCTTGCGTAGATCGATTTTTGTAATTTCTCTCAAATACGACGGTAAATAATATTGATCAATCCCCGATTTGATCATTCGAAAATCTTCATTAAACATCTTGTAATTCGATACAGCTTTCTCAAGGTGTGAATCCAGTCACATTGATATTATGTTCATCATCGTCCAAAGTATTAGAAGTCCATTACATGTGTACAGAGTTCTTACAAAAGTCTAGAACTTTAAGATCGGTAGCTGCAATTAATGGCAAGCCGGAAAGATCGCTAGCTGTATGTAAAGTTCCAAAGCAATCCAAGTAACAATTAATAAAGTAATAAATTAATAATAATTTGGTAATTTTTCAGGCTGAAATGTTTAATGGCTGCCAGGTTTTAGTATCTACGCCAAATTTTTTGGCTCGTTTCATCGATCAAAACAAAAAATTATTGAATTTTGAAAATTTGCAATATTTAATCTTGGATGACGGTGACATTATTCTAAACAAATACTTTAACTCTGTAAACATTGATTACTTTATTATAACAGTCTTCGTATTTATTCACAACGATATATAAAATTAATTTCTCGTTAGATAAGCCAGTTGTTCAAAAAACACAAGATCATTTCCAACAGAGAACTAAGAAGCATCAGCACAGCATTGCAAATAATAATAGCAGCGAAATGTTGGACGCCACAGTTAAAGAAATTTGCAAGTATTTTAATGAATTGCCCGTATATATGCATAGCATCTTTCCTAGAAGCCACAATTTTCAAATCTGTGCGCCTGAAGATGCATATAGTGAATATGAAGAGCAAAAATAATAAAATTTTCGGTAAAATTATACTTTTGAGATGTCGTAAGTAATTTCGTTCAATATGATAACAGAGGTGTTCCACAGATCTATTGGGCGATAAATCTTGTAGACTGAGAACTGTGATAATTTGTATAAACAGCAATGAGGCCAAAGAACTGCAAACATTTTTGAAATTAAACAATATAGATACTCTTTTGGCTCACGGAGATATGAATTTTGCTTGTTTGCAAGGTATGCAAATGTTTTCATTGTATTCGTCATTAGGTGGAAGCATACGGTATATTTTATTTAAAATTATTTTCACGCAGGAATTAAGCAATGTTGGGATGCTTGTGTAAACGGTTTATATCCGGTTTTAATATGCACAGACGAAGTCTTGTCAGATCTTGACATTACAAATGCAGTTTGGTTAATACACTATTCTATCTCCTTACGTTTTAAGACTCAATTTAACTTTCGGTTTTCAACGCTTTTCGACAGTTTGCAAGAAGTACGCTGCTTTATAACAGAAAGTTGAATATCGTTTTTCTAAATATCATTAATTTGTTGCATTTCTTTCAGAAAAAGTCGAGATGCGAAGTGACTATCATAGTTGATGAGAACAGTGACGTACAGTTTCTGAGTTTAATAAGCTTAATGCAACGCATGAACGTTGTGATTCCTCAGGACATGCTGGAAAAGATCGAGGTATATAGGGTGTCCCACGCAACTGGAACAGGCTGCACCTCCTAAACGGTCGGGAATAGAGGAAAATGTTACAAGAAAAAGTTGAATGGCATCAGACGGTGCATACTACACAACTAATTTTATGCACTTTTGTGCATCGGTGCATCAGAAAAATGCAACTGCACTTTTTTTTTAAATGGAAACCTACATTTTTGACTGCACCAATCGATGCAGTTTGTTGTGTTCTACATAAAAGTACTACCATACTTATGCCCTAAACTTATTCGTTAAGAAGTTATCGAAGCTAAAAGTTCACTGAATTATTTCACAAGTGTTCCGGGGTACCTATGTTATGTTCCATTATAAATCAGAGAGAGAGAGAGAGAGAGAGAGAACTTTTAGCTTCGATAACTTCCTAACGAATAAGTTTAATGCATAAGTATGTTAGTACTTTTATGTAGAGCACAACAAACTGCATCGATTGGTGCAGTAAAAAATGTAGGTTTCCATTTTTAAAAAAAGTGCAGTTGCATTTTTCTGATGCACCGATGCACAAAAGTGCATAAAATTAGCTGCGTAGTATGCACCGTCTGATGCCATTCAATTTTTTCTTATAACATTTTCCTTTATTCCCGACCGTTTAGAAGGTACAGACTGTTCCAGTTGCGTGGGACACCCTGTATAGAAAGCAATAAAAATAATTTAATTTATCATCTATGCGTTATCTTAATGAGTATTTTCAATACTTTTCAGCATATTCGAATAACTTTAGAAAAACGGAAGGAGAAATATCCTTTGTGTAACAACGTAAAGTTGTGGGGATTTTGTCATAATAATCATTCTTGTGTATTGAGACATAGAATTATTTCAGAAATGGATTCGCCAACCCTGAATATTCGAATGTAAGCTAAAATTGAAAGTTTCAAATTCATTTAGTCGAATCCTGTATACATGTATTTGTTTTTGTTCCGATAGAAAAGACAAAGTGAAGTTTAGAGTAGTCAGTATACACAATGTAACCCAGATTTCTGCTAGGATTATATCATACATTAAATTTGATACATTGGAGGAAATAAAACTTTCAAATGTGGAGTATATGAAAATTAACATAAAAGTTCAAGACTTTTATTCATCGATACACAACAGGTTTGTATATTAATTTTGGAACTATTTCGTTTTGAAACAGTGTTATATTTTTCTGCTGTTGTTACATCTTTTGTTATTATTTTTATTCGTAGAAGGAGATGCGAGTCGGTAAACATAGGCGACATATGTGGTCTAGAAGAACCAGTTGACAATTATAAAAGAGTAGAAGTTTTAAACATTGAGACCGAAAACAAGACTGACAAGCCAGCATACGCGGATGTCAGATGCATTGACAATGGAGTTATTTTAAAACATGTGAATGTACGGTGAAATATCTCGTTTACGTCCTCTCAATGTTTCATTGAGACCCGGAGACGTCACTTCGGGATTGTCCCTTGTTAGTAATACATGACTCAATTAAAATTAGTGTAATCAATTTTTTACTTACAATAGGTATATAGATTGTTGGACATGCCAGAAGAATTTCGAAAATACCCGGCGCAAGTGGTCGAAGTAATTCTCGTCGGCATAGCTCCGCACGACAATGAATACGTTTGGAACCGATGCGCGACTGATGCTGTGTTCCAGTGGTTCAAGGACAACGTTGACGACAGATCGTACATTATAGGAACGGTAAATCGTATTTTAAGAACACACGTATAGTTCTTCCATATGAAACATGACACTTCGTTTTCAGGCAATTCTGCATTTGAAAAACACGATGTGGGTGGATACTTTGGAAGTCGGAACGAAATTGATCGGATACAAAGACGTAATCGGCGCCTCTTTGAAAACGGAATTGTTGAGAAACGATCACGCTATTGAGAATTGCGAGCATTTGCCGTACATATATAAGCTTTACGAAGAGGCCGGTTTGTTGGAAATTAATGAGGTTGATGTAAACGTTTTCATGAATCAACAAACGTAAATACACTCGATCGGAAAGTTATATACAGTAATTCTTCACCCAGTGGCGCACCCAGGATGCAATCTTGGGGGGGGGCGAGTTGAATCCAGCCCTAGGTTTTGCGTGATGACCTTTTTTTAGCCAATTTTTTTAAATTTTGGAAGCTAAACATTTTTTTTCTTGGGGAGGGACTTGGCTCCCTGCCCGCCCCCCTGGGTGCGCTACTGCTTCAATCTAACAATAAGTCCAGTCAGACTCCAGTGCCTACTCACGTAGACCGCCGATGATTGATCTCGGCTCGGGTATATCGGTGTGAACACCACGGCATTAACTCGAGTGAATCGAATATTCAAACTTCTTAATTTTCATTATATTTTTATGGGACTTTCACTAATTTATTTCTCTGATTAAAATGACAAAAACTTTCTTTCCGATACGCTCTTCGTTGCGTTCGAAATTTTCATCGTCGATTAAACCACTAAATACAGTTGAAATTATATCGTGTTTGGTATCATTTTGCATTAGAAAAATGCCACGAATATGTTGGTGAAAGCTCCATAAAAAAATAATGAAAAATAAAGAAGATTAAATATTAGTGTTACATTGTGATGACGCACGGGCGTTTAAACTGTGCCGGCGACACGCTTCGGCCACGCGATCCTATTTCATTCTGTCCTTCTCTATGTTCGGCTCGTCGATTGAAGTCTCGGCGCGGTCGGCGCGGTAGACGCAGTCATAAAAAAATAGCCTCTACTACGTTACTGAAGTCCGTTCAAAACACGGCTGCACGGGACTTCGATTGAAGAATTACGAACATTATATAATATATTGCGAACATTGTACAGTCATAAAAGTTAGTAAAAAAAAAAAAAGGTTTTCAAGGTTCATCAATTATTGAGTATATTATTTCGAACGAATGAATTCTTTTATTGACCACTATTTGTATTCTACAGTTTCTAAAATCAAAAAACGGTTTCTTTTACAACTGTTTAATTATATCTGTGTAAACGATGATACTTGCGAAAAAATATTTATATAGGTTGTACGCTTTTTTTTATACAATAGTGAGGTATTCGGAAGCTAGTTGTATTGGGTCCACGTGATAAGAAGTGACTAAACGGACTTTTTGGCCGTCTTGCGTCGTGAATTCGATTGCTTGTTCGTTATCGGTGATTCCCGATTGCTCAGATTCTTCCATCTGATTGATTGTTGCGACTGCATTTGCATCTGTGCTTTCGTCCTGTTACGAACATTTAATTATGTTAGTTTAAGTATGTCAAACATCTATAGCAGTGTTTCCCAAAGTATGGTACGCGTACACCCCTGGGGATACATGAAGAATTTGGTCCTGGTGCAGCGGGAGTCTGCTGTTGTGTACAAAGGATGTACACGCCTGCTACTTAATACCGATTGTTCTTAACGGGGGATACTCAGTGTTACGACAGTTATAGAAGGGGTACACAGATGTTGAAACTTTGGGAACACTGATCTATAGAATCGTTTATAGAAAGTAATTAGATCGTCTAATTACTTACTGGCTGAGGTAAATAAATTTATATCATAATATTACCTCTAATGCTTTCACGATTGCTTCCGCATCCGTTTGGACACTCGAAATATTCTTCATTTTCACTTCCTCCGCGTTCGCAATGTCAACGCTCTTCATGTCTGAACCCTGATTTACATGAACGCTCAACGGTGCTGTTAAGTCGTCTGAGATCACTCCTGGATGAACTCTGATCTCCTGGCCGTTGTTAAGTTGGTTAACGAACTGGCTCTGGGATAAAAGTTGTCGAGCATCTTGAATCGAAAGAGGAATTGGATTGCCTTCTTCATCTGTAATCTGCAACCGTACTGTTTGTATATTGTTATTCCAATTTATTATATACACTCTTTAAAAGAATTAAGGGATCACTTGTGCGAACCCGAAAAATTGGTCCCACTTTACGTGATCATAACTCCGTCAAAAATTGCCGTATCGAGTTATTTTTACTTCAATGTTGAATAACTCGAATAAAAACAATCGCACAATATTCAACAACCACACAATTTACACAGGAAAGATAGCCCTTCCAAATGATATTAACGCGATTTACCAAAAAAATTTGTTGCTCCCCGTGTGATGTTCCAAAGTTGCACAAAATTTTTGTTAACCGTCAATGTTGTCTTCATCTCACTATAACTTTGTAAAAAACCAACATAACAACAATTTGAAACAGAGCATCTGAAACTAGAGGTTTCAGGCTTTCAAACCATTGTTTGACGATATCGATACGGCAATTTTTGACGGAGTTATGATCACGTAAAGTGGGACCAATTTTTCGGGTTCGCACAAGTGATCCCTTAATTCTTTTGAGGAGTGTACTTAACATCATAATTCTACCTGTAATTGAAGATCAGATTCTGAAAGTTCCACATTCATTCGTTCGCTTGAATTGCTACTGCCATTATTGTGAGCAGGATTTGAAATCATTTCGCTGTTCTCAACATTTATGTTAGGTAACGACTGATTAGCGTTTACCTTGTCTTCTTTGTTCCTTATCATGCCAGCATCAACTAAATTGTAAATAAAATTCATTTAAGAAAGTTTTTCTAAAAGGCTATAGCCGGATAAGGTGGTCAAATGTGCCCCTAAACCAAATTGGTCTTTCATCATACCATTCGATAAGACCCCCAAAGAAAACCCTCCCTTTTCATAAATATGTTTACCAAAATGTAGAGTTCGAGATTGATTAGGATCATCAGGGTCCTGGTATGACACATAAATGATCTGCTGGATGCCATCACCCGATGCATCATCTGTTGCAATAACCTGTGCCATTTGGTCAGTCAACGAGTGCTCATCAGACTCTTGGGAACTTGGTAGAATTTGCCAAACTTCTCCAATTGGAGACCCTTCAACTTCACCAATCGTAGAAATTTTATTCTCTCTGTGCACCTAAAATTCTCTCGATAGTAATTGTAATCACGTAACATTTTATTTGTACAGGTAAATCTCAAACTCTTACTTTTTTATGTTTCGTAAGATTCGAGCAGTCTGCAAAAGCTTTCCCGCATATGTCACAAGAATATGGTTTCTCTCCTGTCGAACGAATCAAGTTGATTATATACTGCATCATAAAATCGGAAATTAATAGAAAGCATACGAACCAGTATGAAGACGTAGATGCTTTTTCAAGGCCCACTGTTCTGTGAAACCACGATTGCAATGAGCACACTGGAAAGGACGTTCCCCTTTGTGTCTGCGCACATGACACTTCCAAGTGTCTTTGTGTAGGAAGCATTTCGCGCAGAACTCACACTTCCATGGCCGCTCCCCTGTATGTCGCTTTACGTGAAGTTTGAACTGTGAAGAAGTTGTAAATTTTCTTCCACAATAGTCGCAGCAATATGGCTTTTCTCCTGTATGTATTCGCATATGCTCTTGCAAGTTTCCATTCTGCGAGAAGCTTTTGTGACATACTTCGCAAGTATACGGCTTGTGACCCGTGTGCCATCTAAATGTAAAATGATTTATTTATTTATTTATCGATGTAAGCGTCTGAAAACAATTCTGCTTTTATAATGACCTGTAATGCAACGTGAGGCTAGTTTTGTGAGCAAACTGTTGCCCACAAATTTCACAGAAATACTTCTTTTCGCCGGTGTGCGTTGACTGATGGTTGATCAAGTTTGCTTTCGTTTTAAAACTGGCGTTGCAAGATTTGCAAATGTATGGTCGATCGTCTGAGTGTACCAGTTGGTGACGTTGCAATAGTTGCTTGTGTTTGAAACTCTTTCCGCACTTGTTGCAAACAAATCGACGACCATTGTTGTGCTCTGCCTCTTTGTGGTAAACTACCGAGCTCGGATGATTGAGAACCTTTCCGCAAATGTCGCACGGGTACTCTTTCTCCAATTTATTTCTCTAAAAAGAAAAAAGAAAACGGTAAAAAATACTTGTTACACATCTGTATATGTATAAAAAAATATTTAAATTTTGTGATACTCACTTCGTGTATCGACATATGAGCCTTTAAAGCAGATTGCTGTGTAAAATCCTTATTACAAACTGTACAAGAGAACAACTTTTCGCACTGATGGTCCATTTTTATATGCGAGTTGTAAGCTTGCATGGATTCGAAGGAATTGTCGCACTGTTCACATGAGAAAGTCTTTTGAACGTGGTCTGATGCGTCCGATAATTTAGTTATATTTGGCTCTTCAGATGAAGAGGGTTCAAGAGCGTTCGCGACCCTGTGGTTCTCCTCGGATGAAGGAGATTTTAAATCTTCAACATTCTGTTCACTACTGCCATCATGGTGACTGGCTTTTTGATGTAAACTCAAGTTTTCCTTGCTCGTGAATAATTTTTTACACTCTGAACACTCGTATTTTATTCCCTTGTGGAAACTCCTGTTCATAAAAAGTATTTTAACCATGGAAATCGACCACTACAATAATACATCTACAAAAATGTCTACTTACTTATGTATAATATATCTGCTGCGTTGTAAGAATCCTCGGCCACAGAGCTGGCACGTAAATTTATTTTTTCGACGACGTACCTTTGGTCGACCTCGTCCTCTTCCTCGATTCACTATTACTAACTCCCCCAAGTCCTTCCCTTCTTCGGACTCCAAGTGACCAATTATCTCTACATTAATCAGAAAAGATTATTCAATGAATACCCTAAAGAGGTAAACTCTTGTTTTCAGTATTGCAAGGAGGCGGGATGCGCCTTCTCATTCCTCGATAATGCAAAGATGGGGTTTTTCAGTATATAGTCAAAAGTGTGCTAAATAAAAGATCAATCTAGGCCGCAATCGCCTTCAAAATTCCTATTTTTACGTTTGCGAGGCGTAATTTGCATTATTCGGAAGCGTGAAGCTGTGCATGTATTCATGAAGCTGCGACAGCTATGTGCTGCCGAATAATGTAAATGACGCTTCGTAAACGTAAAAATAGGAATTTTGAAGGCGATTGCGGCCTAGATTGATCTTTTATTTAGCACACTTTTGACTACTGAAAAATCCCATCTTTGCATTATAGTATTGCAATCCTAAAAACGAGTTTACCCTGTTGAGAGAGTTAAGTTGTTCATTCCTTACCTTCCTGACTATCGGGAACAGACATATTTAATTGTTCTTCCGGGTCCTCAAAGTTATCTGGCTCTTCGTCGTCTTCCTCGTCGATTACTCCTTCCTCCTTGTATATTCTCTCTAATTCCTTGCCTTGAACTGCTTCCATATATCTAAGGCATTCCACGCTCTGTTATAAAAATGACAGTAGTGACACTGGTTTATCTTGTTTTTGAGAAGTACCTTTTTGGAACCTTACGCTTCCTACGACGTCTCCCGTCTCCGTCTATCTCATCTACCTCCTCTTCCTGTTTATCTTCATCCTCCTGGCTTCCAGCTTCTGCCACCACCCCCTTTGCTAACTCCTAAAATTATATTTGAAAACTGTTTGCAATCTGTCATAGAAGTACAATACTTTTTGAATAATTGTGGATCAGAGATATTATACAAACCATGGATATGCTTTCTATGTGAGTTTTTGGCGGTCGTCCCCTCTTTCTTTTTGGTTTACTCAGTCCCTCCATTTGTAAACTCATCTCATGCTCCGCAGCATACATAGAACCATCTGGCATTACTATATGAAAAAAATATGAAATGTTTAATATTTAACACATAAAAGACCATGCCGGTCTCCAGGGACCGGTCTTACTGTGACCAACCATCCCATAGACTTTATGTTCATGCTACATGCTGTAAAGTACAGTATAAATGGACAGCCGAGCAAAGTAGGCTTGGCGTTTAACGTGTTAGGCTGTGAGTACAACGGAGCTGTGATACGAGCAAAGAGAATGGCGCTTTTGATGATCAAATGCTAAGCTCACAATCCATTGTACTCGTATCCTTACAGTATTCTCTCCATAACTATTGAATGTTGCGATTGTAGAGATCTTTTCAACAGTTATGGAAAGAATACTATAATAGTCTTTCTAAAAGTGAATCTGTTTAAGATAGTATTTAAAATAATACTTTTTATTATAATTTGTTGCTCGAATTGATCCTTTTCGTTGTATTGTGAAATGTTGTCTAATTCCAATGTATCGGTAACTGTTTCCGAGATTTCTTTGCCAGCACGAAACCGCTCCCGTTCCGCCTTGCGTTGTTGTTCTACCTGATGCTTCCACATCTCACGAATTTTTCTCTGACCATCCACCAATAGCTCGAAGAACTGAATCGTTGCCTCCAGTTGTATGTTACAACCAGGGCATATAGTGCGTGGCAGTTTGCCGTCATCCCGGATCTTAAAGACAAAATTATTTTCAGATACAATTAAGAAAGATTATTTTATAATATCATAACCTTAAAATAAATTACCTAATTCTTATAAATTTGTACTTGTATAAGAACAATCTCGCGAACCGTAATTCAAGCCACAAAATGCTGTATACTCTGTGCGGTTTGTCTTTTAATTAACGAATCAGCACATAAAAGTGCAACAACGTCAATGAAAATATTCAAATGATGATTAATAATAATAAACCCTCTAATAATTCATTGATACAACTGAACTATTTTTTATCATTGTAAAATACTGTGTCACCGAGTAAATTCTTCATGGAAACACGAAAATCTTTTTCATATAACTTTTTAACAGATTTTCATAAAATAAATCAAGCACGAAGCTACACGAAATTAAAAGGAAACATTGGACATTTGATTCGTGTAGTATTTATACAAAAAGCAGGAAGTCAAGCTAGAGACTGATGTTTTGAAGACTTGTACCTTGAGCGGCAAATACCGATTCACCATGGAACTCAAATCTGGATCGTCGTTGTCCCCCATATAAAGCAATTCTCCGTTTCCATTGTCTTCTGCACATAATCTACAAATTGTTGAATCATAAAGTCTCACTTCTGCCATGACTCCAGATGAAGTGGCCACTAACGACTAACATCGATTTTATCCTAACCAAACTGACGAATGACTGCGTATAGTTTTGCCATAGTGCGTATTCTCATTAAAATCAACGAATGCTTCAGTTTAATATTTTGCACGTGAATACTGAAACAGGAAATAACTTTTTCATTCGTAATATTGTTTATATATCTTGTTATTTAGATATTTTTGTTTAAGATAGCTTATAGAAGCGATAATCGATTCACTATCGATACATATATACTATCGATATATATATACATAATATTATATCGACAGTTTACAATCGACTTTTTGAGAAATGTACTGCCAAAAGATCGAGGTGTGAAAAATCGATTTAAAAGATCGATTTTCTGAAGAATCGAATCCGAATCGGAAGACTGCCAGACGGTGTTGATTGTGCCAGAGAGTATATCTGATTGTGCGCTTAGACTTAGGTATATATGATCTAAGATTGTGCGCCATCCATATTCCTAAATATGTCCATGGCGCCATCGAAGGCCTCTCATGGCCATGGCATGCAGTGTTCCGATACTTCCGATATCGCGCAGCATTTTTCGTACGATGGATGGCCGCTAGAGGCGCTTGCAGCCTCAGTAACGTAAGCTTCTCGATAAAATGGGGTACTTTGAGCACCCCGCAGAATTTGAAAAGATTTGTATGATTTGATTGGATTTGATTATGGAAAATGGATGTATAACATGTGCATTTGTGTATATTTTGTAACTTGTAGGACACGTTCTGAAGTTTTTTTGTCGGGAACAGATTGTTTCAGTACTTCCGCGCCAATATAACTGTCTCAAGGCGCAGGGCTCCACTACCTCGTCATCATAGATACGTTACTGTTTTTTCCGCGCAGTGCCTCTAACGGCCATCCATCGTACGAAAAATGCTAAGATCGGAACACTGAATGGCATGCAATGTCTGTTGTCTGTTGTATGGTTGTGTCCAGTTGAATCTGTGTCACGTCTGTATACATATACATTGATATACATGTGGTTACTTGAAATGCTCTATATATATAAAACAAGTATAAATAGACGCGTTAGATTATTAAATTTGTAGTCAAATAGAAGTTGCATACATTATATTTTGTAATAATTATTATGTTGAATATAAAACTGACTTAAATAAATATATTAAGAAATATACAATGAAGTTTATGTAATAGTTGTTATACATACTAAATAGTAAGACACATGGCACATCTTCAGTATATTTCTGTTTATTTCCTAGTTATTAAATTTCTAACCTAATAGTAACTGTAGCAACATTAATGATGGAAAGAGAAGAGAATGGCAATGAAGAAAGTGATTTTTATACTGCGGCTGCAAAATATTGGGAGCACATTCCACCAACTGTAGACGGAATGCTTGGAGGTTTTGGATTTATCTCTCAAACAGACATTAGGGGTTCTACAGTGTTTTTAAAGGCTCTATTCGAGGTGCGACAATCTAAAAATCATATAATTATTAATGATCAAACACTGTAAATAGTAATTGTTCTGTTTGATTTCAGTCAAAGAATGCACCGTCCAAAACGTACGCATTAGACTGTGGTGCAGGTATAGGAAGGATAACTAAGAATTTATTATTAAATCATTTTAAATATGTCGATTTAGTGGAGCAAAATTCAAAATTTCTAGAAGTTGCTAAAACATGTTTGAAAAACTATTCTGTGAGAATTGGCAGCTACTACTCTATTGGTAATTTTTAATTGGTGCTGATAACTATTTAAGAGGCATTTAGTTAATTCAGTAACATTTGAAGGACTCCAAAACTTTTGCTTCACTGCCAAGAAGTACGATGTCATTTGGTGTCAATGGGTTCTGGGTCATTTGAAAGATGATCATTTAGTACAATTCTTTCAAAATTGTTCGTAAGTACTTGACAACTCCGTCGTTCAAATATCTAGGCATCTAACTATTGAACACAATTTTTGCAGAATGGGTTTGAGACCTAACGGTATAATAGTGGTCAAGGAGAATGTTACGAGCACCAAACATTTGGAAGTTGACGAGAAGGATTCTTCCGTAACACGTCCCCTGTCACAATTATACCACATATTCCAAAAGTCGAATTTAGTTTGTATCAAAGAGGAACAGCAACACAAATTTCCACGTGGATTGTATCCTGTTTACATGTTTGCTTTGAAACCTGCGAATGCTCTATGAATTTGTTGAAAATGAAACCAAATCAATAAACTATTTCGTTGTTTTACATTTTTTCAAATATGCACTTGTTTACTTTCTCTCTCTCTCTCATACGAAAATATAGTAGAAAACTATTTATTTAAGAAAGTTAATTTATTTTGGTCGTATTTTCTCGTACATGAATCGTTGATTCGCGTCTTGAGGAGAGGCATTTATCAAACGTTTCTTCACGGCATGGAAATGCGTTAGAGCAAAATTGTACAATTCACTTTCCATTTTCCAGACGACAGATTTTTGTATCTTGTCTACTGTTTCAGGTCGTGGATTAATCTTTTGCGTGGTTTGACGCAAATGTGATTTATTATCTGAAATATTATAAATATTGTGAACATTTCCTATAAAAACACGCAAGATCTAATAAATATTTTCTTTCTTACTATGTAAAAAAGAATTGTAAGCTCCTTTGAAAAAACGTGGAAGCACGAGCTGTAAAATTTCAATAAATTCCGTTAATTCCTCCGTCACTCCCACAAGGAGATAATGCTTCTGTAAATTTCTCTTTGCTTCTTCCAATGCCCAACTATTTCCAATTTCCCTGTTGAACAGTATTTTTATTTAAACATCAATGGAAAAATTATTATTACAATGTTTTGTTAAACCTTACCAACAAGCAGGATCATGGCCACATAAAAAAGGTATTTGTAACCACATGTTATTTGGATCACAATCCGGTTGACCAGCGTCGATGCAATCATCAAATGTCTAAAAAATATAATAAAGTAATGGTCATCCGAGTATCTAAATATAAACCATAATTTATGTATACTGACCTTTGTATCCCCATGTTTTTTTCTAATTAAATGTGGTCTAAAATTGTCTCCGTATCTTAAAAAATAATAATAAGACACAAACCTATCTAAAGGTTTCCTCAGGAGATTTATATACAAAGGCATTTGTTTCGCTCCAAACCTTAAAATGCAAGACTTAATTTAAGACAATAAGAAAACATACATTACACACAATAAATACCTTTCTTTACTCACTTTTCAAAATTTAAAAATGCCACGTGACCATGATAAAACGCTGGCTTTTTCGAAGTCCATTCACTTATATTATTCACAAATTGAATCTATAATTTCAAATACATCATTAAAGCGATATAGATCAAAATTAACACGTTAAACATCACGCCTGCTCCTATGGATCTATTGTAGATTTTGTGTTCATGCCACAATGCTGCTCTGATTTTTGTTCATGCATGCAGCTCTCCCTGCTTGGCATAAGAATGCGGTGTACATAGTAAGTCGAGCAAAGCAGGCTCTACATTTAACGTGCTAAATGAATAAAGTGATAAATGGACTGGGGATCTTTATGCAAAATAAAAATTGTCTACATAGATTGCAAGAAATAGAAACTAAATTGAATGTTATTTCTTCCCTTAACCTTCCATTGGGCGCAATCAATCTGAGAAGCACAGCGCAATCATTTAGGTACCTCGAAAACAGTCACCCCCACCCTTGGGGAGGGCCTAAAAGGGCAGCCCTACAAGTATAGACCTCACCAAGTGCACTATTTCCCTAATAGCAGTTGTATAAATGAACTTAATTAGGTGTTTATCATGTTTTTTGAATGTGGGCCCGTCAAGCACATTGCGCCCAAACTCGGCAGTCCAGATATTGCGTCCGACGGAAGGTTAATGATTTTAATAGAGGAGAAATCATATATTGACATCTTCAATTTTTTAAATTTTCTAACAATTTTGAAAATTTTGCTATAAATGCATAAAGATCAGAGAAGTCTAGTGATAAATGTTACCTGATTAGGAAGAGTAAGAGTATGCATATTGTTGGTAACATTAATGTGTAAAACATGATATTTGTTTTGTTTACACAGATCATAGACCAAGCCAACAAAACTGGTTGATGCTGTTTTTGGTACCCTGTTGTAGATAATAACGACATCGTCGAAAGGCAACGATTTGTAAGATCGCTGGCTGGCTTCTAGTCCAGTTTGAATACTGTTTTGGTCTTGCGTGATGGCATTGTCTGGAAGTACGATACGATACCTATGTTATTCCATCACCTTTAACAGAATGAAATATTAAAAGGACGATGCTCTTTATGTTAGAAATTCATAAAATTACATTCTCTATAATCACGCGTACGCAATAATTTGTAGTGATCCTCCAGGAAATTTAATTTCATTTTTAGGTAAATAATAGTGATTGTAAATATCACCACCAGAATCCATTGTAACAGGAAACTTCTATGTATCATTATTTCTTTGTTTGAATAGGTTAGTTTTACCGCATTATGTGTATCATGTAAAAAGAAACACCTCACAGATTGTTAATAACACCAATGTAATGAAAAAGAATCAATATGAAATGATATATAAGCGCTGATAAAAATTTATATAAACACTGTCAACGTGTTTTGAGTATCTCCGGTGGGCAGACGCGTGCCAATAAATCAATCATCACTTATCGATAAAACAAGAAGAACTAATTTAAAGTTTACATCGATTGTTACTTATTTACACATAAAATCGAGATCTTTCGTCTACCAAGATCATGCACTTCAACACGGCTCGCGTTGTACGTATGACCTCGATAGCTCGAATCATCAACAAATCGATTATATCGAAAACATTTGATACGTGAGAGGAAATTTAATTCCTCTCTGGCGAAACGTTTAAATCGATTATAATATTACATAAATCATAATACATAATATATATATGTAATATTATAATTTATTATATCAATTGATATGTTAGAATCGATTTCTTGAAAAAATCGATAGTAGAGGCGTGTTGTATATCGCAACCCGATTAATTGAGAATCGAGCAATCGATTGATAAATGAGGATAATACGATTAAAAATACGAAAAATACTAAATATAAAATTTTAATAAATCCTAATATTAAAATACTCTTTCCAATTAGCTACATATAATTAGATAATTGTATTCGATGATACGAATGCGAATTAATGAATTATTTCCTCATAATATAGTTTATTTCTTATATTTTTATGATGTGTTTAATTAATACAACAAAGTGAATGAAATAACTTTATTCTAACGAGTTTAACATCAAAAGCTGCTTCAGTACTTTCGTTTGACTTGTCTCCCTTATTTCTCCGGCTAAAAACATTTCATCTACAACTGTGTACACCTATAAAAAATTTTTATTATGAACACAACTGATAATGATCTGTTATAAGTCCAAGATTGAAATGTACCTTATAGAAATTGAAAACCAGATCCAATTCACATACATTGTGGAAGTACTCGTTTAATACCTCGACAAAATTGTGTATTGCTTCTAAGTAACATAAATTATTGTCATTGACATCGACGCAAATGCAGAAATATAAACCTGCGTATCTTCTATATACAATCTTGAAGTTACGAAACTGAAATGCAGAAAATTAAGAGTCGTTCGATATTATTATCGTTGATATATGTTCATATTACCTCAACAAAGTTGGTATGTTTGGCATCTCGAACAGTCACCACAGCATGAACATCCTCTATCAATTTCTGTTTCTCGTCGTCGTCGAAGTTCATGTACCATTTAGCTAACCTGGTTTTCCCAGCTCTGTTTTGAATAAGAATGAAGCGAATCTGTGATCGAATTTGGGGTCGTTTTAAAATTTTTGTGACAACTCTCGTCTAATGGAGTATTGACAAGTTGTATCAAGGAGATACAACTTACAAGAATACGAATAAACAATGAAAGGTAGTACAGTTAACACGAATGTCTCATTAATTACTCACCATGATTAAATTACTTTGTTACAATTGAGATTCGTATTCACTTGACAGTCGCTTAACAACACGGGTACATGAGATTGAATGTGATTGAATGCCATTTGTTACCACCCCTGGGTTATCAAGACAGAGTTAGTCATATCACAGATTTTCCTCCGTAACGTAGCGTTTTCGATATGTTCCCTAGCATCACGCATCTATCCCCACCACTTCACAATCTTCCGTGATTATTCCCTTTGCACTCCGAATTATCTTTCAATTTTGTTGCCAACAACTCTATTGAAATTTACTTCAAAGGACAGTTCCTTGACTACTGCTTATTTTAAACAATTTTATTTACTAATTATAATATATATATATAAATATAGCTCTCAAACTTTGTTATAATTTATATCTGTTTTTAACTGAAAAAATAGGAAGAACCAAATACAAATAAAAACACGTTTCATTTACATTTTTTTCTTTAAAAGGAGTGCAGCCACTGAGAATGAAGAAAAAATCGCTTTCACTGCTCTTTACCATAACTCGCAGGTCGCGCGACGTTACGGAGGAAAAATTGTGCATTGCAGAAACTCAACATCCAATTAATATACAAATATATAAATTAAATATTAAAAATGCTTATATTTAACTGTTTGCCAGTTCAGTATATAAATGCATTGATATTTTGAGGTTGATTCGCAAATGCAAAATGGCTGACGGTGGTAAAAATAAATTTGAAAACGGTTCAGCTGAAAATATTGACGATGAAAACGATTCTGAGTATGAAAATGATAAAACAACTTCTGGAAAAAAGATAAGTGCGGTGTTTATCGAAGAATATTCGTTTCTAGCCAGAAAACCAGACAATGGATCCATACCGCAAAATTTTCTCGAGTTTTTGTATCCTTGATTAAATTATTTAGTTTATTATACGTTAGATGTATAATTTCTTAATATTGAAACAGTTATTCTTACGCATACGATTGTCAGAAATACTTCAATCTGTGTGTGGTCGATGAAAATACCATTGCCTTTACTTCCGGCAATCTAATTCATTTTTTCAATGTATTAGAAAATACTATTTCATTCAGAAGAAGCACTTTAGGTGGTGGTATTGGTCACATATCTGTGAGTATATCTATGTTTCTTAAATAAGTATATTTACGAGTCTGTAAATTTATAAATTTTATAATTGCTTTATAGAAAAATCCTACGAATAATCACTTTGCTGTAGCAGAAAATGGCACAGATCCAATAATAATTGTATACAATTGGCCGTCTATGGAAGAGGTGACTGCTTTGAAAGGAGGAACAACTAAACGTTACTTCCATTTGGCTTACAGGTAAACAGGTTTGTCATAAATTATTTTTTAAATTACATTTTGTTAAAATATAGTTAAACATTCTAATTGCAGTCCTGATGGTTTGTTACTGGTATCACAAGGTGGCGAACCTGATTATTACATCTCTCTCTGGAACTGGAAAGAGTTAGCAATTGTTTTACAATGCAAATCATATGTTCAAGATGTATACAATGTAACTTTTTCGAAATATGTTCCTGGCCAATTGACGTCCAGTGGATTGGGGCATATTAAATTTTGGAAGGTGGCCAAAACCTTCACTGGATTGAAGTTGAAAGGTCAAACTGGTAAATTTGGGAATACAGAGATCTCTGATGTCATAGCAATTCATCCGATGCCTAATGAAACAGTGAGAGAACTACATTAATAGGATACATTACTTTAAAATAATTATTATTACATACAATATATAATACATACAATAAAATATGTTTTCTCATATGTTAGGTAATTTCGGGATGTGAATGGGGCAATATATTGTTATGGGATGAAAATTTAATTAAACTTGAAGCTAGTAGAAAAAATAAAGAGCTAGCACACACAAATTATATTACTCAATTTGAATACATCAGTGGAGAGCTTATATCAGTTGGTAATGCTATCAATAGATTGTGGATTTTTATGCAAAATAAAAATTGTCTGGATCGATTGAAACAAATAGAATACTAAATTGAATGTTATTTCTTCCCTTAATGAATTGAATGGAGAAGAAATCATCTATTGACATCTTTAATTTGTCAAATTTTCCAACAATATTCATTTTCATCTACTCAGTTTTACTATAAATGCATAAAGATCCGCAGTCTAGTTATACACTTAATTGGAACATTGAGAAAGCAAATTGAGAATTTCTAATTTAAGAAGTCTTGTGCAGGATCGGATGGATGGATAAGATTTTGGTTTTACGATACTATCGATCATGCGGATCTCCCCAAAGGAGAACAGATTCTTGAATTGCAACCGATATACGAATTCCATATTATGGAAGAAGAGAAAAATTTTCAAAAAGATGCGATGCTCATGGGTATCCAGAAACAAGAACCAGATGATCCAGAGAAAACAATGTGGTATGCTCAGGTAAAGCTGTTGTATGACAGAAATGTTCTGTAATATACCGTTTACAGATATTATATTTAGTAGGATGCAAATGGTGGATTATGGTTACTCGATCTTTCTACAAGTAAGAAAGACCATGTACAACAAAAAATATTTACATGTCACGCTGGTCCTGTAATCGACATGGACACAGCAGTCTGGGGACCATTCGTTACCACAATTGATGGAAGTGGTCAATTGCACATTTACAATTACATTAGAAAGAAATTAATAGTTGTTCACAGATTTCGCGATAGTGGAAGTCAAGTGGTTTGGCTTCCATGCGAGGTGAATATTGTTTCTCTCATATTTATAATGCTAAGAACATTATTAACAACTTCGAAACATTTAGGCTGATAAAACAGGCTCTACGATTGTCTGTGCTTTCCGAAGTGGCGTTATTAGAATGATAACAATTGCGATAAAGGCAGCAGATACAGGGAATAATATAAAAGGAGACTATACGAGGCTCATTCAATGCTTAAAACCACATTCGATGCCAATTACTATAATGCGTTATAAAGCTTCATGTAGGTATGTAGGTCCGTAGGTTCTGAAAATAACAGGAAAGATTCTGAAAAGAACCTTCATTTAGGACATTTAGGATAACTGTTACAAAGAACCGAAATTTCCAGCTAATATCTGTTTCAAACCGATATACGAACTGTAATCGAAACAGATATTAGCTGGAAATATCGTCATAACTGTTTTGCAAACCAGTATTATAACAGTTTTCAAGCCTTGCTGTTATTACATCAGATAATTTGGTTTCAGTTTGTTAGTAACCGGCAGTGAAGATGCTACTATTTTTGTATTCAATGTACAATCCACTGCTTCTTATCCACAAATTGTGCCTATTGGCTACGTGAAGGCTCCATCACCTGCTACTTGCATGACATGGAATGCACAAGAAGTAAATGTACAGTTCCAACTAACTTATTTGAACATTGTACACTGTTTTACATTATTTATCTTGACCAGAGAGCAACTCTGTTAGTTGGATGTCTCGAAGGAGACTGCATGGAAGTGCAGCTACCCACTGTGTCTCAATCGTACACGACTACTTCCTACGAACTGGTCAAGTGCAAATCAGCAAAATTTAAATTTGAGTCGGTGAAATCCTCGATACAAAAAGAAAATGTGAGAAAAGAATACGAAAAAGAGAAAGAGAGAAAAATCGCAGAAAAAATGAAAGAACTGGAGGAATTAATGAAAGAAAATCCTCATATTGTGGTCGACGAAGAAACATATCTCGGTAATGACTTATTTCTAATTTTATTCATCCATATTAGTTTGTATATATTATGTTCGGTGCTCCATTTTCCTTTTTACAGCGGAATTTGATGATGTGAAGATGGTCCTTCCAGAAATTTATATTCCAGAAGTTCCGAATAACATTTCAATAGCAGAATACGGTACTAATGGCAACGTATGGCTGTTTGTAAATGGTTTTGATGCAGGATATGTTTACGAATACTTCCGTCCGCTGTCTGGAAAGATTAAGGACACTAAACCATTGAGAAGTAGGATAATAGAAAACGTAGAAGATACAGAAATACACAATTGTTTTTTCTAGTACGACAATATCAACATATTCCATAAAGGAAAATTAGTACTGACAACTAATAATGCTTTTGTTTTCAAGCGATAATGAAAAATACTTGTTTTTGGGAACACAGTATGGAGAACTTTACATATGCAGGTTGAAGATGGAAGATCCGTTAGACTTCTCTGACTGCTGGATCCTTCCCATACATGATTATTATAATGGACACATGTCCAAGATCTTATTAAGTTACGACAAGAAAATGTTGCTGACGTGCGGATATGATGGAAACATATTTTCTTTTACGATTAATTATGACACTGGAGAAGAGAGCATAGAAATACCTGTTGCAGAGGACTCTTTACCTCTGGTAAATGTTTTGTGCTTTCATTGATACTTCTATGTTAATTATTCTATATTTTAATTATGTTCATAAATACAGCCAAAAAGTATCGAAGACATGGATGACGATCATCCAAGTTTAGAAGAGGTAATTACACAAATGGAGCAGAATCGAATAATCTCGACTGCAGAGAAGAAAAAAGAGGAGGTTTTACTAATTATACGTGGCTTAGTAGAAGAATATGTCCAAATTATTAACAGGTTTATCGCACTTTCTTCTTAATGATAATTACCTACATGGAACTTTTTCTTTTATAATGTTCTACTTTGCCACATTAGAAACAGGAAACTCATTCCGTCTCAGCAAATATCACATTTCGAGTTGGACCCTAGGATTACAGAGGACTTGGAGCAACACTTGAAAGAACAGATCGCATTAATGCAGAGAAAGCTAGAATTCCAAATGGAGAAAAGTAGGCTGGAATTGGAAAAGCTGATGGACCATTTTGTTACACCGATTACGCATTTGCCTTTCGCAGTGTGCAGTATATTGTGAGCATTATTATTAGACTGCGGATCTTTCTGCAAAATAAAAATTGTCTGCGTCGATTGCAAGAAACGGAAACCAAATAGAATGCTACTTCGTCTCTTAATAATTTTAATAAATGAGAAATCATATATTGACATGTTCAATTTTCAAAATTTTCCTACAAAATTTTGAATTTCATCTACTCAATTTTCCTATAAATGCATAAAGATCTAATTATTATAATTGATTATTTTTAATATGTCGTATTTTATACTGATTGAAGTATATAATTTTGAAAATTAGTAACGGAGATAAAGCAGTGCATTCCCTAAGAGAATTGAAACTGAACATCGACACGACATTAAAACAAATGGAAATAGTGAAACAGTTTGAAGAGCAACATCAAATAGACAGGTATGCCTTTCTTATAATATAAATATTGTAATTATCAATTATTTTATCATTTAACTACAGAGTATCACAGGAAGGAATCAAAGACAGTAGAACAGAAACAGGTGATGAGGAAACATATTACTTGGAGGGTCTTTTAGGCGAAGACTTCAGTGATTTGACGTCCGGATTAGGAATTCAGATCAATCAGATGCTACTGAAGTACAAAAAGAAGAAAGCAAGCTTGATTCAACGAGAGAAAGAAGTAAATAAATTATACAACGAAAAATACGTTGAATACGATTCAAAAACAATGTGTCATAATTTTCAGTGGAAAAAATTGCATTCGAGGAAACCAAATTTAGCCAAAAGCCGTATGGAAGACGCAGTTTTTATTGAAAAGACAAAGAAAGATATCGGTGAATATAATTTAAAAACAAGTACAGGTTTCAATCTGAAAATGAAGAAGCAAACAACTGCATTGAAGTACAAGCAGCTTCTTGATAGCAGACGCAAGGTATAAAATCAAAGAATTCATTGAACACAGAGATTGGTATGCAAATAATTGTCTTTTCTAGCTTCATTACCTGCGAGAAGACTTCAATAATAAGCTGAATGCAGTCAAATTAAAAAAGCAGAGTCTACAGGCGGAAGTCGAACGATTAACGGATACGCTGAAAAGAATACAATCAGAAATTCCCCATAAAACCGTGAAACCTCTGCCGCAAATGCTAAAGACAAATATCGATATTGAATTTCCTGAACAAAAACTCGACGTCAGTTAATATCATCATTCCGGGTTTAAAACTGTTATAATGTCGGTTTCAGTTCTGAAAATAGTTAAGGATAGACAACGGATTTTATACGTTTATGATAAAAATGAGTAGGTGTAATTTAAAACAGGAAAAACATTAGAAGAATTTAAAGATAGCGCTATTTAAACCTATTAAACAAATTTCTATTCCACTCCAGATTTTGTTGCAATTCAGGTAGAAAATTTTGATTCTGCATAAAGACCCGCTGTCTAGTTATGAAGGACCTACATTTCTAGACTGCGGATTTTTATGCATTTATGAAGAAATTAGTTGGGTGAAATAAAAAACAGTAATAGATTAGAAAAAAGGTTCAAGAATATTTTAATGTTATTTTTAACGTAACAAAAGTCATTAAGGGATGAAATCAATTTTTATTTTGTTCCTGCTTCTCATAATCGATGCAGAATATTTTTATTTTGCATAAAGATCCGCAGTCTATTATTCATTTCGAATAACTGTTACGAAGAACTGAAATTTCCAGCTAAACAGTTACTTTCAGAACCATTTCAAACCTCATAGAACAACTTATTTACTGTCAACGTTACTTTTACAGCTCGAGAAGTATGTGTCAATGTCAGAACAAGTGCAACAAGTGAAACGACAGAGACAGTCTGTGATGAGCGTAGATACGCCAGTGAGTAAGAGCGATTTGGAGTATGAAGTACTGCTTTGCGATGAAATAGCGACTGTCGCGGAAGAGATGGAAAGTTTCTCCGTCCTGTCTGTATCGAAGTTGAAAATCAAGGGTCAAATATCCATGCAAGGTGATTTGATACGAAACTTGAACACAAGCGATGCTGTGGGGACTTCCTGGGAAAAAGAAATGAAGCGCGCACGTTTGTGGCGAAAATTGTACGAACAAGATTGCATCCTGCGACATATCAATGAGAGTTATGAAAAACTGGAGCACGAGTTGGACGAGCTGGAAGAATACAGGCTCGACGTCATATACCAAAGCACTTATATGAACCTGCATTTGTTAACACTTTACGAGGAGTTCATTATCCTTAGAGAGTGCGAAGCAGCAGAATTCGCTCTAGAAGAGAAAGTTACCTTAAAGTCAACTGAACGAACCACACTGATATCAAAGGTACTGCAGTATTCTCTTCGTCACTATAAAGATAATAAAAAAACGAATTTATTGATCAAATGATATTTGAATAGATGCAGAGTACGAACAGTAAAATTGTGACTAGGGAAGAGGAGATTCGAAGGTTGCATGCAAAGATTAAAGATATCGCTGCTGAATTCACGAGACTTATTGCCGGAAACAAGTTCCAAGATTTCCTTCAGAAAATATTCAAAAAGAAATACACAGCTGCAAGGGAAAGAGATGGTACCAACTTCCCTTCTTAATTAGTTTTCAGCTTCGCCTTGTTAGATACTTCAATTTCTACGGTTTCAGGGTAATTTTTTTTTGTTAACTGCTTTAATTAGTGTTTAAATATAAACATAGTTTGAAAAATCTCCGAGTAAAGCAAAATAGTTCCGCTTTAAACCGTTTTTCTTTGCCTCCTGTAAAATTTACTTTTTTGAACTTCGGTGATTTTCACATGAGGTCGACGATGTGGTAGATTCGCTATTTTTTTGGCCGTGCCTTTCGTCCTTTACGGCGTTCATGGTCGTTATGCCGCCAGTAGGTAGTCTAGCTGACCTCCGCGGTCGCACGGTTCGCAAAAGGTTTTACGACGGAACACATATTAAATGATCTAAATTGCAATTTCAGATTCTGAGGACACTACCACGCAATCGTCAGAGACCAGCAGCGATGATACTGATACTACAGTAGACACCGATACTGGTCATGTTTTGTTTGATGAAAATATTTGTCCTCCAAACTGTGATAGACAGTTGTACGAAACAGCATTTTCTATGAGGGAAGAGCGATATAAGCATGAATTTGAAATTAAGGAAGAACAGAAAGAGATCGAGTTGTTACAGAAAGAGTTGGACATAGAGACGAAAAGCTTAAAAATTGTTGAGAGTAGTTTGAAGGTCAACCAAGCAGCCCTGGAAGCATTTATGGTATTACAAATATTTCTATCTCTCGGTAAAATAGATAAAATCATCAATTAAATACTTTCAACATTGCATTAGGTGGAGAAACAACGGAAGCTAAATGATGTTGACGTAACAGTTGTATTAAAGATGCATCAAATGCAACACATATCGCATTCTGGAAGTGTTACGGACATTCAAGACTGTATAGTTTTTAATAAGAAGGAATTGTCAAGTCTATATGCTAGAGTAGGAGAACTGCAAAAGCAAACTTTGGATTTAGTGGACAGTAGAAAGTAAGTTAAAAGTTATGTATAAATTAACAAGCATTATAATTGGTTTTTTTATAGGAAAAATGAGGTACACCTAAAAAGGATAAAAATGGATTTGAAATACATGGAGACGCAGAATAAGTCATTAGAATTAGAAATCAAAGAGAAAATGATCCAAAAATTTGGTCGGAAAGTATCTTTGATAAGTCTGTATGACACTGTTTTACAGAGAATGATTTATGAAACCAAAACAGATATGCGAAAGATCATGAAAAATTTTTCCGAGGATCTGAAGAGTAAATTAATGTTTCTAAAAGTTCTGTATAACTAATTTCATAGAAATATATTAGTTAATATTTCGTTTTGACTTTTTCAGACATAAAAAGAGACTGCAACGAAGGCCTTATTATTTTAACAAATTTAATTCGAAACAATACTGAGAAGATAAGTCTGTTAACAATGTTAGAAAACGAAAAAAGTAAGCTGAAAAAGATGTTGAAGCAGGTTCCAATTTCAGAAGCAAGTGTTACGTTATTGTAATTTATTAAGTCAATGATAATTGAATAATGTTTGATAATACTTTTCTTAATTTTAGGAAGATATGTTAAAAGTGGAACTTCAACATAAAGCCGATATATCTGTACTTGAAAGTATACTTCACAGTCAAATGCAACAGAAACAATTGCTTCAGTATGATGTAGAGAATCTTCGAAAAGGACCGAAGAAATCGCTTTCATCTTGTTTTAAGGAAAATATGCTATAGAAACTATTTATTTTCATCATTATTTAGATTTAAATTTTCAAATTTAAAACCAAATTTATGTATTTACTTCATTTAGAAAGTGATAAACTGAGCTGTATTGAAGGCTACATACAACTAGAGGAACATTGAAATAAAAAGTACTAAAAAATTATTTTACGATCAGTTGTATTATTATTGTATTGTTATACTTACTTTTTACCTATTCTTTGCACCACTTTGCACTGATGTAATTCTTTGGTACAACCTGGGGTCCATTCCGTTGCACGCAATGGAATGGACCCCTGGTACAACGCTATCTAACAATCTTTACAGTCTATGCTACATAACCAATCAAGTTGATTGCCTTACTATAACTCGCAGAATTTATGGCCGTTTTCAAAGTAGACTTGTAAACAAACAAGCAGAAAGTGATGGCAAAAAGATAGAAACAAAAGCTGTTGTACATTGTTGGCTTCTAAAATTTAAGTTAACACAAAGAACGTAGCGTGTTCATTTTGAGTAATTATAGAAAGAAAACTTGGAATCTCGCTTTCGTATGAATTCTAACCTATAAATGTGATACAGTGCTATTTTTTGAAACATGGGTATTATCAAAACGATGAAATTCTTTTTTAAGTCTGTAACTTCGAAAAGATTCTTTGGTTAAGGACAAAGTGATTCGAAGATCGTACGAGTCAAAGACATTTTTGTGTGAAGTGTTTTCAAAAGAAAGTAACGAAAATGGATCAGATGCTACCAAGTCCAGGGTTTAGTATACCCAGTATAGGCACACCGTTGCATCAGCCAGAGGAAGATCAACAGATTTTGCCTAATGCCTTACAACAACAACAACAACAACAACAGCAGCAGCAACAACCTCAGCAACAATATCAGTTGCAACCATTACATTCTATGAGTCCAAATATGCAGAGCGGAATGCTCATGATAGGAACGTCTCAAAAGACAATGCACGCTTATGCGACTGCACCTACTTTTGCAACTCCTCAGAGTCTTATGCAGCCACAAACACCAGTAACACTAAATATAATATAATACTTGCATTGTTTATTATCATAATGTTACTTTAAGAAGGAATTATTATGTTTCTAGCAAAACATGATGTCTCCTTTAGTACAAAATAACAATCACATTGCGCCATCGTCAATAGGACCATCCACTCCAGGTCCTATGACACCGATGACACCAGCTTCCGCCGATCCAGGAATTTTACCACAACTCCAGTGAGTTAAAATCGAATTTAGGATGAATATATTATGCTAAATTCCATAATTGATCTTTATTTGTAGAAATATCGTCTCTACAGTTAATTTGAACTGCAAATTAGATTTAAAGAAGATAGCTCTCCATGCGAGAAACGCAGAATACAATCCAAAGAGATTCGCTGCAGTTATTATGAGGATAAGAGAGCCAAGGACCACTGCTCTGATATTCAGTAGCGGGAAAATGGTTTGTACAGGAGCAAAGAGCGAAGAAGATTCACGATTGGCTGCAAGAAAGTATGCAAGAATTATTCAAAAACTTGGTTTTCCTGTTAGTAAATATTTTTATTATTATTTCTCACCATTTCCAAACAATGGCATTCTAATTCGATTTATTTTGCTTAAAGGCAAAGTTCCTAGATTTTAAAATACAAAATATGGTGGGCAGCTGTGATGTAAAATTTCCAATCAGATTAGAAGGTTTAGTACTCACCCATGGTCAGTTCTCCTCGTATGAACCTGAACTCTTCCCTGGATTAATATATCGGATGGTTAAACCTAGGATCGTTTTACTTATATTTGTTTCGGGAAAGGTAGTCTTAACTGGTGAGTATCTAATAGAAAATACTATTCAAAGAATTCTATTAACTATGATATTAAATCGACAAGTTTAATTTTAATCGATGTTCAAACAGGGGCAAAGGTTCGACAGGAGATTTATGAAGCATTTGATAACATCTATCCAATTCTAAAAAGCTTTAAGAAACAGTGATTTGATTTTATATGCGAATATTACGCCTTTGCAAGGATAAAGTCTAGTTTTCACCATCGAAGACAGCGGAGTGAAAGTTTTGTTATCAGTTTCTATAGTGTAAATTCCGAAAAAAAACACATTAAAGTATTATATAAAAGAATGACATGAATTATACAGATAATAATTTTGTTTTTTTATGGAAGGATACACTAAAGTGTTATCTCGATAGTGGAGTGCCTTGATTGAGGGATAGTCAACCTTTTTTCAAGTTTGTTCTTAATTTATATATATATACATATGTGAATGTGTATATATATAAATGTAAATATGTAGCTTAAAGATCATCTGTGTAGCGTTCTTCCTTAGAATACCGAGTGTAATTTGCGTTTTTTTTTACGCTGAACGAAGTTGTTAATACTTTATATACATATACAACTGTAGGAAGCTCTTCAACTTTGTAAAAAATTCAACTGCATTTTGATACATTGTATATGGAATAGCTGTTGTAAGCAGTACGTGGATTATATTAATATGAAAATTATACAAATTTTTTATTGTAAAAATATATATTTAATTGCATCGAAAATTTATTGTTCGTTATTTCAGTTACTTAGCTTTATGCAATTTCATGATAGTTTTGACTAAACACTGTTGGAGCACAGGACAAATGTCTTTATTGATTACCGTTAAAACGTCTGTCGCGTGCATAACTGAATCTGTATCAATATTTCCAACTAGAAACACCTCTGAGATTTGATTGTGTTGGGGAAGGCTAGCAAGCGTTATTGTCCCATGATTGAAATCATCTTCTTCTTCTGGATGAGTATTACATATTACCTCTTCTGTATCTGTGGGGTCTACTAAGAACTTGTCTCCATAGATACCCTGCATTTGAAATTTATTCATTTATCGGAAAGCAATATTTCTCATTTTTATGTTCATATCTACTTACTATAGTAGAAGCTGTAACCAAACCAAACATAGGAACACCTGCGTTAGCTAAAGCGAGGCTACCTGCCATAATTGCTGCTGCCAATGAAGATCCAGCATTATCCAAGACCATTGCATATATGTCTACTTGAAAATTAGGAAACTCGTGCTACAAAAATATTGATTATATATATATTTATATATTAAAAATCTATAATTGGTAATTATGCTTGTATCTACCAAGCAGACTGCTGGTTCCAATGCTTTTTGTAGAATTAAACTGTACTGTTTCTCGTCTGCACTCTGTTGATGCATTCTGCGCTTTTCACATGAAAATGGGGCAAATTTAAATTCGCAGTAAATTTCTCCTTGTACACAGTAGCCACTCTTGTTCGGTACCTCTCTGGGATCGAATACTGAACAGACAACCTTTGTGTTTCCCATTTCTACGTACGCAGAGCCTTTGGCTTGATTTATCACTCCAGTTTTCAAAACTAAATATAAGAGGAAATTTATGAATAAACTAACTAGGTCAACAATTGAAGCTTGTTAATAACTTCGGAAATTTGTATTGTGTAAATCCTTACAAATTTTTCTCAGTTCATTATCATTGCGTGTATCGCTTCTTTTAGTGAAATTATGTTTCGTTTTGACATTTTTGTTGTTGACATTTGAATAAATGTGATAAGGAAACGATGCCTCTGGGCCATTGATACGTTTTTGATCGACAGGCATTTTTAATGAAACAATAATTACTCTATAGTAGCTTCTTAAATGTTTATTATTAATTGTACGGGCCGACTCGTCAAAACAAAACCACGTGATTTCAATACGAATTAACTGTCATGAACTATATAGTCTTCACGGCTGGAAAAAGGTCCCCCGGAAGGAAGGTGGCTCTCATAGACTTATTGGCAAACTCCCATGTAGGTTGCGCGCTGATTGGTCTGTGTTTTTCGGTCGCGGACGCTATTTTTGTAAAGGAAAATGTTGCTTCAAATGATTTCAGGAACCTTCCATTTCATAATGTTGAAGGAATTTTGAGACACCCTGTAAGTATATCATACAGATATGGGATGACACTCACCAAATTATATTTTTCTGGATATATATTATAAAATGAATAACTATATAAAAATTTGAATGTATATTCTTGTTATTTATTTTATAAAGTAATATAACGCAGTCTTTTTAAGTGCATTTTTTTGGAGAAATGTTCAAAAAATTTTTTTTATACAGTTTAGTAGACACAATAATAATACCATACAACTTTCAAAAGTTGCAACTATAAGGATCGTGATAATCATTTTTTTAATATCACCTGTGTTGTTCTTGAGATATTGAACGAAAAATAAAATATTAGAATTTTTTCAAGGGTTGATTTCACTCCTTTAGGGTTGTATTAGGCATAGGCATAACTTATTCTATTTGTGTGCAAAGTTTCATAATTTTTTTGAATTTACGGGTTCGATAATTTCGCTTGTAAGTATAATAGATTTTACGTAAATCATTTTTTGACAGGAAAACTATAATTATAACGTGATACATGGTAACGCGGGTTGTACTATTCAACGCAAATTATTAACTTATAAAAGATTTTACAGGAACCACTACGATACATGCGTGTACATAATTTAATTTGTTTTCAATTAAGAAATATGGACATTGCCGTTTTACATATACGCGTATATAAAATATAATATTTAATATATGCTCGGGTCCAAATGAAAAGGTACCTTGTTCTGCGCATGTTGTTGCACGTCAGCCAATGATCGCGTGGTCGGTGGAGTACGAGTAGGGGGATTAGCGAATGAACGAGTTCCGTTAGAGTCATATGCGCAGTATATAGAGTTTTATTAAATTCGTCGGCTAGTGTACCTTCTTATTTGGACCCAAGTATATATGTATTTTGAATTATTATATTAATAAATTCAAACGTATTAAACAAATTAATTATCATATATTTCACTATTCTAACATATATATATATTTATATATATGTTATCCCGAAACGGATACGCGACGTCACCGGAACTTCCGGTAAACACCTTGCCGCACTACCGCCCCTCGTCACCAATCGAGTGCTATAAAGCCCGCTGCAAACACGGCACGGGCGCCTATTCCTGCCTGGGCTGCCTCCCAGGATCTCCTTTCCTCTTTTCCTGTCTGGGCTGTATCACTTCCATTACATCCAAACTAGCCGATTTTCCCACGCTCTCGACGACGAGCTAGCCCGCCGCGCGGGCCCCTCTTCGTCGTACGGCATTCTGTTTCCCACCGGTGGAACCGCGTTCCACCGAAGCAGAGAAGGCCGCGCCTTCCTCTGAAAGTCCGGGCCGCGCTCGGCAACCTCTCGGGACCGCGTCCCGGGAACACTTTCCGCCACCGTGAATCTCGTCGTCGCGGACGAGCACGCGTCCACGTGTATTTACGCACCGGCGTAACACCGTCTCCGCGCGCCGTTTCCGAAGCGCACCGCCACCGCGAAACCGCGAATAGCGAGCACCAATACAACTCCGCATGTGTCGTTATTTCTATACCCGCGCACCACGCCCGTTCCTGTGACCTGTTCGGCAAGGAGATATCGACGAACCGGAATCGTTACTTGGTGCCCGAACAGGGACCTTGTGCGAAACAACCGCGTCGGAATAGCGACCACGTAGTGCTTCGAAATTTTGAGGTTACTGAACGAACGCCTCGTTGTGCGGCGTTCTAGTACCGTGCGCGCCATCTAGTGACCAACCGCGACACTACGCGCAAGTGCGCGCGACATTCAAACGGTACGCCGGGAATGAAGAGGACCGCACTTTAGCTCACCAAGGTTCGGCTCATCGCGGAACTCCGCCTCCGAAACCTGCCGACCACCGTGAGCACCGACCGATCTCCTCGCTGTCGATCGAACCCCATATCGGCGAGCTATTCGGTAACAAGATGCCGCCGCACCGACGAACCGGAGCCGCACGAGGGAACGACCGACCAGTACAGCCCCGAAACCGACTGTTAGCGGTGCAAGTAACGGGGGTACCACCGATTCGAGTGCCGGGACGTTTATCGCCGGTTCTGCACGAGAGGCGGTCGCGACGGCGTGCTCACCAGCGAGTGTCACCCGCTGGGAAACGACGCGCGGGACCCGCCGCAGATTGGCGACCCCCGCTCCCCGCAATAAGGTACACACCCCGCCCGCTACTGCCGATCCGGATACTCGATCGGAACATCGACGCGCTGCTTGACACCGGAGCGCAACTGTCTTGCATAAATGGGGAAGTCCAAGAGTGGGCCCACGAACAGGGCATCCGTCCTGCAACGACAACCGACCTCGCCGATCGCGTCGGCCTCGTCGGCCTCGCAGACGGATCGGACACGCACCCGAGTGGCGTCATCCGGATCCCATTCAGCGTCATGGGCTATGACTGGGAGGAAGAGTTCACCATCTTACCGAAGATGGGTCCGCCGGTGTTACTGGGGATTCAGGCGATCGCCGCCCTCCAGATCCCGATAAAACCGCCTCCCGACATCGCTTCCTGGTCCAGCGACTGCCTCGCCGAACCGCGTCATCAGGTGGGCCTCCGTACGCCGCAGGAAGCCGACGGAATCCAGCTGGAACAATTTCTCGACACCGAAATGAAACTCTTTGAGACCGTACCAGGCCGTACTTCGCTAGTACAGCACCGGATCAAACTGACCGATGAGACGTCAATAAAGCAGCATTACCACTCTCCGGATCCGGAAATGCAGGCGATCATCGACGCCGAAGTCGGGAAAATGCTGCAGGACGGAGTTATCGAGCCTTCCAACAGCTCATGGAGCTCGCCCGTTGTTGTCGTCGAGAAGAAAGACGGACGACCCCGATTCTGCGTGGATTTCCGAAAATTGAACGAACGCTCGGAAAAGGATGCCTGTCCCATACCGCACGTTAAGGACACCCTCGACAAATTACGAGGAGCAAGGTTCCTGACGACATTGGTTCTCAAAAACAGATACTGGCAAATACCGCTCGAGACCGCCAGCCGGCCGTTCACCGCCTTCACAGTGCCTGGGAAGGGGTTGTTTCATTTTACGGTCATGCCGTTCGGACTGCAGTCCGCTCCCGCAACCTTTCAACGACTACTCGAACAGATCATCGGCCCCGAGTTCGAGTCGCACGCCTTTGCGTATCTCGGTGACATCGTCATCGTCAGCGAGACCTTCCGCGACCACCTGCAGCATTTACAAAAAGTTTTCCAACGCCTCCGCACCGCCGGCCTCAAACTGAACCCGGGAAAGTGCCAGTTTTGCATTGACAGCCTCCGCTATCTCGGCCACATCGTCGACCAGCAAGGAGTCCGGACTGATCCGGAAAAGACCAGCGTGATCGCCAAGATCACCGCTCCAAAGACGATCCGGGAAATACGGCAATTCCTTGGCATGTCGTCATGGTACCGGCGGTTCGTTCCGAACTTCGTCGAATCGATGGAGCCACTGACACAGCTCGCCCGGAAGGACGCCAAATGGAAGTGGGCCGAGGCCGAGGAAGCTGCCTTCCAAACCGTGAAGGAAGAGCTGGTCGCCGCGCCGATACTGGGCTGCCCGGATTTCGAAAAGCCGTTCACGCTCCAGACAGATGCCAGCGACCACGACTTAGGAATCGTGCTGACGCAAGTCTCAGACGGCAACGAGCTAGTCATCGCCTACGCCAGTTATACACTGAGCGTGACGGAACGATGCTACAGCGCGACGGAGAAGGAATGCCTCGCCGTGGTATGGGGGATCCGTAAAATGAAACCATACATTCAAGGTTACCGTTTCATCGTAATCACCGACCACCAGGCGCTCCGTTGGCTACAGCAGATCGATAACCCGACCGGCCGGCTCGCAGAATGGGCCCTCGAACTGCAGCAGTACAACTTCAACGTAAATCACCGTCCCAGAAATATGAACCAGGTAGCGGACACGCTGAGCAGAACCAAACCAGAACCAGGCGTAAGCCTGCTCCAATCGAAACAGCGCGCCGACCCCTGGTACGAGAAGAAAGTCGAAACCGTCCGAGTAGACCCAGTGTCCGTTCCTGACTTCCAGCTTCGTGAGGGAAAGCTGCACAGGCATATACTGCGCCAGGTCGATTGCAACGAGCCCGAGTCCGGCGACGCCTGGAAGATTTGCGTACCCATCGGGGAACGAGAAGCACTTCTTCGTCAATACCACGACGATCCCACCGCTGGACATGTGGGAATTGATAAAATGATCGTCCGTCTCGCTTGGCGATTCTACTGGCCCGGCATGTTCCGGGAAACCGCCCGCTACGTCCGCAGCTGCGCCAGCTGCCAACGGAACAAGACTTAGGTACATAGATTTTTCTATAGAAATCGATTAACATACACACAAGGTATAAGCGGTTAAAAGTGGTGAAAATCTTGGTATGCACCAGTGAAGCCAGAATGACTCCCCTCATCTGGCATCATTGGTATGCACAGCTCGTGGCCAGTTCCTGCTCAAAATCCACAGATTCGTACATATTTCGATGCGTGTCTTTCTTTTCACCGTCAACTGATTTCGATGAAATATTCAGCACATGTTTAAGCAGCATAGATCTACAAAACGCATATTTTGAGTTTTCATTACGGGCCCAAGTAAATAAATTTAAATAAAAAAATAAATAAATATTTACTTTCTTACCACATAACCGTTGTACCTGTCGCATGCTTTCCACAAATTTTCAAACAGATTTGTTGAATAGTTTGGTTTTTACAGATTCTTTTCCGCTTTTTGGCCAAATGGGACCACTGTGCACCGTCGTCACACCGACCGAGGGCAACCAAATGAGCTGTTGGTGGATGCCACCACACCGAGGGACCCGCGAATCGCTACTTGGCGGCTAGTGGACCTGCCGGTCCTCATCTGGCAGGATCTGGAGCGGTTATCGCTTTCGCGCAGAGCACCGCTGGACTGTTACACCAGAGGATCCGGTACACCGGCAGACATACTCCCTGCGCCACGGTGTGGTACCAGTTACCCACCGGCCGCAGCGTGGAGGTACCCCCGCGGTTCATGGCGACGAGAGTGTTTAGAGCGTCCATCGGCGAGGAGCGGTGGGTGTTCCACTGTGACGCCGACGGACACCTTCGCCGCTGCAGGATCCGCGATCCGGTCACGATACCGGCCAAGCAGCCGCGACCCCACCTCCACGCTGGGGGCTCTAGCACGTAAATTAGTTGTAAGTTAGTATACATATAAGTAGCACGTAAGGCAGCGTGTAAGAAACGCGATCTAGTGTATAAGGTAGAGTATAAGCGCGCAGTTACGTAGTTTGTAAGGTCCACGACCGTTTCGCTAGCTCCGACTAAGCCATCGATAGAACAAGACTGATCGCCAAACCCGTGCCGGGTCGGCCTCCGGAAGTATTATTATTTTTGTTAGTATTATCACTACCTGACAGATATTTCTGTGATTGATTTTAATAAATAAAGTGCTTAAAACCCATTATGCAGTTCTGTTTTCCAAGATTCGAGTGCTACTTGTGAAAAAAAAGATTCGATTCCTTTCAACATCGAAGTAGGTAAATACTTGTAAGTATCTTTCCGAAACTTGTAAGTGCTCATTCCGAGGTTCGATATCAGTTTGTATGAAATGGAATACTTTTCAAATAGAATCATTGAAACATTATTGCTTTTAAGTAGTACAATAAAGTCGCGATTTCTCTCCCTTGCCTACACATTCCACTGAGGGGCAACGCCGCAGGGGCCACGAAGCTCGAGCAGCCTCGGTCCCCGAGCACAGTGTGAATATGCCGCGGAATCTGATCTTGGGTCGGGTATATCGGTGTGAACCACTACTATTCCAATTACAAAACTTCTTTATTTTTCATTATTTTTTTATGGGACTTTCAGCAAATTTTTTGTGGCATTTTTCTGATTCAAATCACACTAAACACGATATAATTTCAACTGTACATATTTAGTGGTTTAATTGACGATTAAAGTTTCAGGCGCAAGGAAGGACAGCGCTATCCGTGTTTACGTGTCCTTTTCTACGTTCGGCATTCTTTGTACTTTCAGCGCAGTCGGCGCAGTCATAAAAAATAGTATCTCTATACGATCGCTTTCCCTGCTCGTAACCGGCGATGGCAAATAAATCGCGACTTTACAGTAATCGAAATTGACTCGGATTCATGAGTAGGTATTGAACTTGATCCCATCCCTAGTAACAGGGTTAGATATACCTTACCTTACTGAAAAATAAGTTTCATTGCAAGGGAACGTACCGCTTCGCAGACTGGAGGTGGACGTCTATAAAAATTAAGCAATTTTAACGTGTTTGATATAAAATTCTATTTAAAATTTGATTAGTCCACATAAGTGGACTATCTCATATTTCAGCTTACCTTACTTAAAAACATAGTGTATTCGGATCGTTTCTATGAGAGATGCCATTGGATCTATTTTGTTCTGGTGGCAATGTTGCCGCCACAAATATTCACATATTCGATCGGCAAAATTATCTTCATGGAAGCGAACTCTACCTCGCATCCAATCTTTCACGGGACGCCATTTAGAGTCAATTTTTTGAGCGTGCTCGCCGTCACATGCTGTAATTAAATTTCGATTTAATTCATTTCTACATTACCCACCGATTTCAAATCATTTAAAACAGAACTCAGACCTCACCCAAATCTAACTCGAATCAATGCAAACAAAGCCTAAGTATAAGAATGAAGAGTCGCTCAAATAAATAAGGGTAGTTTCATATTAGCGGTATTATTAATTACCAATAAACTCAAAATTACGGTTCACCCTTGTGTGGATGTAGCCTGCCTCAGTCAGACCTGCATAACTGCGAAAGCAGTTTGTATGTATCTCGCTGCCAATCTCTACATTCTCTATAATAAGGTCCACTAAATTATCGGCTGTAAGGCTTTCCACTATTGCCACCCGACAGTCGTCTTTCTCAACGTCGACCATCCCCAAGAGCCAATAGCCACCGACATTAAGGCCACGTTTGTGTTTTCGTTCCCCAAATTGGATTTCGTCAATCTGTGAAATAATATGAAAAGAAAGTTGTAAATACCATACGGGATGCGCCTTCTCATTTCACGATAATGCAAAGATGAGGTTTTCAATAGTCAAAGTGCTGAACAAAGAGTGACGTTTCCTTTCATAGAGAAACATAGTTGTTAAAAATAGTAAATTTGTTTAATTACAGAATACTCCATTCCAGGTTCCAGCATCCATAATTATAAGACACGCTTTAGCAGAGGCTTTTTGTAAATATTGCGGAATTCTTGCGTTAGATGAACCAACAACAAATTTAGATCAAGTAAATGCAGATAGTTTGGCAAATGCATTAGCCATGTACGCTGTCATAATTTCTGCTAAAATCGGTTTCATTAAATATTTGAAGCTTGAATGTTGTTTTCTGTTGTAACGAGTCCGGTTTGTCGGTGTTCGGCTTCCTCGCGGCGGTGCTCCTCGGTGCTGATTAGCTCGCCGATCCAGGGTGCGGGGTTCAATAATTGACGAGACAAGTGATTTGAAACATAACAGTGCTCGCTGCCTTTACGACGCGTCGGATACGGTGCTTCAGGACGCGGTGCGCGGTTTCGGTGATACGGTGCCCGTGATATAGAACGATCGACCACCGCGGTAGTGCTACCTGGACCTGTAGACGGTGGAGGACGGGTTCGAGATAGACAGGAGTAGAATTTGATTACGGCTATCGCCGTGATCTCCCTACCTAGGCCGGGTTTTCGTGGACCCTTGATGTCGGTGACGCACCGTTCATCAAAGTTCCTCCGGACAGTCCTTCGGCGAGTTCGAAAAAGGTGACGCACCTCATCTTGCTCAACCGACCTCGTGGACGACTCGCCTCACGAGGGTGCAGGGTGACGCACCGTGCTTTACGACTTTCTAGGCGGTTCTTAGGCGACGTCGAAGGGTGACGCACCACTTCTTCTTCAGCCGATTCCGTGGGCGACTCGCCTCGCGGAATTTACCGGTGACACACCGGGTGTTTTCGAGGTGGAACACGGTTCTCACCAGCGGAGATGCAGGATGCAGGACAGGGGAGTCTTCGGTGGAGTCGAAGGGTGACGCACCACTTCTTGTCCAGCCGCCTTCGTAGACGACTCGTCCTACGAAGTTCCCAGTGACGCACCGGGTGTTTCGAGGTGGAACACGGTTCTCACCAGCGGAGGTACAGGGTATAGGACTGGAGGTTCCTCGACGAAGTTGAAGGGTGACGCACCACTTCTTGTTCGTCGACTCTCGGAGACGACGCGTCTCGCGAAAGTTGCCGGTGACGCACCGGGTGTTTCGAGGTGGAACACGGTTCTCACCAGCGGAGGTACAGGATGCAGGACAGGAGGTTCTGCGACGAAGTTGAAGGGTGGCGCACCACTTCTTCTTCGTCGACTCTCGAAGACGACGCGCCTCGCGAAAGTTGCCGGTGACGCACCGGGTGTGTCATGGAATCAATGCAATGCAAAGATGGGGTTTTTCAGTATATAACCAAAAATGCTAAATAAAAGATCAGTCTAGGCTGCAATCGCCCTGCTATTCGGCAGCGTAATTTGCATTATTCGGAAGAATAAAGCTGCGACAGCTACATGCTGCCAAATAATGCAAATTATGCTTCGTAAATGTGAACAAATAGGACTTTTGACGATACTGAAAAATCCCATCTTTGCATTATCGAGAAATGAGAAGGCGCATCTTGTACCCTTGCAATCCTGGATACGAGTCTATCCCCTTAACACGAATCAATACAATATTCTATACCTGAACTACAGTCGGTTCTCCTGATGCCGAAATCCCCCCTAATTTCGGCTTACCCGATTGTATCTTGGGAAGAAGATTGACTGTCATCTCTCGACAATAGTGGAACCAGGCTGAAATGGTCCTTGGTGCCAAAACTGTGTAACAATCACCGCCCAATACGTCCGCGGTATCAGCGTAAGATAGGTTCTGCGTGAAGCAGTATATCAATCTTAAAAAATTAACAATCTATTAAATCCTATAAATGTGTGAATGAGTATAAAACTTACCTTATCGCCTTATATAAAGGCAAACGAATATGTTCAAAGAAGGAATCAACCGTCCCCGAATACTGTCGACAGTTTGAACGACTACTAGGACATCGAAACCGGCCGATTCTATGGTAGGATGGACTATTACTTAACCTCATTGGTCTACGATGTCTATTGCAATTTTTTGACACGCGCAATAGTCCGTGTTCGCGAGCCCAAACAACTGCATCTTCATCCGAAGTTGGCAAATTGGAATAATTGAACTGTAAATTAGCCATTTTAAAACAGACTACATATATAGAAAATGTCTTATGTAAATAGGAATTCGAATTACTCCAAATTACTCTGCGCGCAGCACTCACACTGATATATGTATTGTATACTCGGCGGCGCCCGCAGTGTTTCGATTGTGCACACCTTTTCTCGCGCATGCGCGGCGATTTCAGCCTCAGTAATGCAAACTTCTCGATAAAATGAGGTGTTCCTTGAGCATCTCGCAGAATTTAAAAAAATTGATATGATTTGATTATGAGCAACGAATGTACGACAAGTGTACTTCTATATATTTTGTAACTCGTAGGACACGTCCTGAAGTTTTTTTGTCCGGAACAGATTGTTTCGGTACTTTCGCGCTAATATAACTGTCTCAGGGCGCAGGGCGCAAGGCTCCACTATGCTCCACTACCTCGTCATCATAGATACGTTACTGTTCGCAGCACTGATATTCTGATATATCAGTGGTTCTCACAGATCTCTCTAAATTTGTCAAATGGTCAACGCGTGCGCAAGTGCATATAATGTTACATGGACAATGTGTTGACCTGGTGCAACTGATGCGAGGAAATCGAAGTGGAACCTATGATCGTATTATTTGTATTTAGTTAGCCTTTATTGTACAAAATGGCACTGCGTACGGTATCGTTTCTGCGTACAAACGGTGACATACGAAAATGTTGCGCGTAAGTGACATTTAACTTTTCATTCTAGTGAAACTAATTTCCAAGCCTGGTATATAGTTTTGTAATTTTCTGCTGACGGTCGAATCTTCTAATTATAATGAATGTTATGAAAATGACAAGTTTGGTTTGATTTCTAGGTTACCAGCAAGATACTTTTCCGATTCTAGTAAAACTGGTAAAGAACTTGTTAAATCGAGCAAGTCATTAAGAAAAGATCTGTTCTTGAATGAAGAGAAAAGATTATACTTGGAAGCTAAAAAGAATAAGATCACTGTAGCAGAAGTTGAAGATGTCGGATTGATTTCTGGTGTTCCCGAGGAACACATAAAGACTCGGAGAGTTCGTATTCACTGCCCTGCAAAGAATGCTATGCAATCAGGGACGAATAATATTCACTTTTGGCAAATTGATTTCGATACACGTGAACGGTGGGAGAATCCACTCATGGGATGGGTTTCGACGTGAGTATTATTTAGCTCTCTTAGTAGCAAATACAGTTAATTTCATTGATTTACTAATGTTGCGTTTTTATAATTAGAGGAGACCCAATGTCCAATCTCAAAGTAGAATTTGCATCGGAACAAGAAGCGATTGCACACTGCGAGAAAATGGGATGGGAATACTATGTTCAGAAACCAAATATCAATAATCCAAAGCCTCGTAGTTATGGCACCAACTTTGCATGGAATAAACGTACCAGAGTTTCGACTAAGTGAACTATGGAAAGTTCTTAGAGATGAATTACTGTAGTTCTGTATATAGTGCTATCTATGTATTATACGATAATATAACTATATACTTAACGTATATGCATAATTGTTCTTTTGCGTGTAAAGCTCAGTGAATAAACTTTTATAAATATATATATGTTACAAAAGAGAGCTTGGAAATTTTATAGTAACATGTTGGAATTAGTTTCATCGATAAACTCCAGAATTTATTTTTTAGGAATATTTATATAATGTCATTCTTACATGGGTTAACATTCTTATTATTCATCTTTTGTTTATTATTATTAGCATCTTTATTATAACATCAGATTTGATTAGATTGTGTATTTTAAAATTCAATGGTTGCTCATAGTAGCTTATAGACTATATCGAGCATTGTTGCTATTTGGAAAATACATTCGACTAAACGTGTGGATTAAAGATCAAAGAACAAGCGTACAATTTCAATGTAAAAACATTGATTAAGGAATAGGTAAAGACTGTTAGTGTGTGTTCGTGAAGTATCGTCAATGAACTCATAGAAGAAATATCATAGTATAATAGAATAATAATTTACTGAAATGTACACGATCAAACAGAATTAATATACATATATGGAAGAACAATGCCCGACTCTTTGTTCGTTAAGTATACGTGATAAAACAATCGATCTTGCAGACTAACAAGGATTGTTAAACTATTTACAAGTTCAAGTTAAAGGAACGTTTTACTGCTCTTCGAATTTGTCTTCCGTATTTGATGAATTATTACAATGCTAATATAATATTTTCTGCTCTGTCCGTTTATTTCTCTCTCTCTCTCGCTCTCTCTCTCTCTCGCTCTCTCTCTCTCTCTCTCTCTCTCTATTCTCTTTCTTTCTCCTATTACGTTTCATCCCCAGACTGTCTTGTTAGTATCATTGTCAGACATTGAAATACAAAATTTATACTTTCTCATCTACAATGAATCTCTAACAAGGATACAATTTGAGTATTGTGATAAATTATCATTGATCGAGGACAAATCGATACCGATTGTTCTGACATAGCATTGATAAGTATGTTATTTAAAGATGAAAGAAAGAAAAACGCGGAAGAAGAGAAAAAAGCTATTCTCTGGTGAGTTCACGATTGTCATTGACCCTGTACTAACGGGCGTCTATCTTCCAACACTCTCCTCCAATAAACCTTCGTAACTTCATACCTTTACGTCACAGTTAATCACAAAATTCAGTGTACGCTGTAGAAGTCTCACTTGCTCGATTAACATTTTCAAAGAATTTTGAAAAAGACAATCATAAACAATTCATTCATATTATGCTGGATTCTCAATGTATCTCAATGAAAATATTTTGGTAAGTGATAATCCGCACAATCGAAATTGTTCAAAGCAGCTGCCACGCAATGAAATCCAAACCATGTAAATAGAGTCATTTAAAAGATCATCGATGATTTTCGAAGGATCTATCTATTAATCGAACAAACAAAACCTTCACAGCGTGTGTTCTCAATTTTGTAGGTAACCGCGTGTTTCGTGTGTCTCTGTATGTGTAATAAGTATTGTCACTTTCATTTTCAGAGTGGAAAATATATGAAACGGGAACGAACAAATTAAGTAATCGACTGCGGGTGCCAGTGACGAAAGGAAAAGCCATAAATTGCGAAGGTTTATTCTGAATAATTCAAGTGTGTTGTGTCTCGATACGAGTAGGTTTGAGCAGGTGTTATTTATCGATTTTTTTTTCTCTAATCACACGCACGCACGCAAGCACACAGACACGCAGAAAAATGCGCTATCTGAAAAATTATAATCTAAACAATTTCGGACTCCCGAGGAGTGTCCGAGCGTGATTGTACAATTTTCTTTTTGGGAATTCCGCCGTCGGCGGAACCGCGTGTGTCCAGTCTCTTGTGTTTTGGTATAGTTAATAAGTACTCGTAATATCTAGATCCATTACGAATAAAGTACCAATCTATATGCCTTTAATTGACATGATACATAGCTTTTACGATGCGTGCCTTGCAAGGATCAATCTCTTTGAATTGGATCAACTTCGAAATTCAAGTTTATTTCTCTTTATAGTTATATCCTTCGATTCGCTTTTCTTTTTTCTTTTTAAATCGTATTCTTTCTTGTGCTCCTCGATGCTATGTCCTCGAAGTTTTAACGCGCGAATAAAACAGATTTGATCAAGCATCAAGCTTTAAATGCTAAACTCTAAAAGTAACGTACGCGGTACGTTCTAACGAGAAAATTTCTGTAAATTCAACTCGTACACACTGTCTCCGTACGAATACTCTTCTTTAACTGTGAAAATCTAGTAAACATGTTTATATTCTTTTTCTTTCTTTTTTTTTTGTCGTTTTGTATACGTATATTAATTCGCAATCGTTTTTTCACTAATAATAGGCACTATAGGTCGACGAGAGGTCGTGGCGTGTTAATGGCAACGCGTATCCGTGAAAAGGAAAATTGAGAGAGGATAGGTGAAAATCTATTTTGTAGTCTAACCGAATAACTTCTGTGTTCTTATTTCAGGGACTCAAGTACCGTAAGCACAGTGCTGGCCATGGCATATCTTCCGAATCTTCTACGCTCTCTGTTTCTTTTCATTATATACAGTGAACGCTATCATTTGCAGTGCTGTGTTATGGGTCGCGCTTTGTAACAAGCACATTTCACAGCACAAAAGAGGATCATTATGTCGGAGTGAATCTCTTCTACACCCATGGACAGCACTGATGTAAATGAACAATGCCCTCGATGAATTCTGTTGTCGATAGGATCTCTGATCTTATGTGAATTTCATCAACTCACAGGAAATAATAGCATGCGTTGCTTCTATGTACACACTGGACGAGAACCAACCACTCGTATAAATTAATTTATATGATCTCCACAGGATCGTCGACCCTAGCAACAGAATAATTCATCGAGAGGTATTGGACCAATAAGGTTATCATAAAAATTCAACTAATTGCTACAAAATTCGTTGTTCCTTTTTCTATGTAACTCTTTCTCGGTTTTTTTTCCTCTACCTCTTTCTCTCTCTCTCTTTCTCACCTTGTTCCCTTCCAGTTCTTTTCTCCTCTCCCTTTCCTTTTGAAATCATTGTTTGATTGTTATTTGCATGTTACATTATGCGAGTATTTGTATTTGTGATTGTACTCTTGCGTATGTTTCTGTAAATATGTGATTGTATTGTGTTTCACTTTATTCTTGCATTGATAATTGATATACTTGGATTAGAATTCAAAGTGGTGAGAGCTTACAATATAGTTTGATAAGAAATCAAATTGAATAGAATAAAAATTACATTCTAATTCTGGTGGAAATAGTCGACCAGATTATATTAATATTATAAAAAGAAAAAGTATTATTTTTCTTAATTGATTGTCTACTGAGTCTTAATCATTTATACCTAACTGAGAATTAGTTATTTACAGCATTCGTAAACTAAGAAGCAAAAATATAAAAAAGTTTCTTTTCAAAGCTGAAAATTTCAATAGTTCTAGAATGTCGATTTGTTTGCTATTTATTTCTTCTTTTTCTTTTATTTTTCTTATATGTTTTCTTCACGTCTTAATTTTCCGACAAATGCAAACTCAAAATACTATATTTCGAATTCAGCGTATAGAAATCTTTTCTGTGTCTAGAATTGAAAAAAGTGATTCCCTTCATTTTATATTTACGAAATATTTAAAATTGAAAATCGAAAAATTGATTAAAAAATTGAGTTTGGTTTTCTCTTTGTTTCTTTCTGTAATTTTTCCACGTTTCTTTATACCATAATTCTCGACATTTATTTCCCTTGTTTTAATGGAACTTTTTAACATACTTTTTAATAACGTTAGATTATGTTGGAAAAAAAGTGTTCATATAACAGTAATTATGAATTAAAAGTACGGTTTTCAGTGGGCTATTGTTCAAAATTATTTACATTAGACTATTTGTGTTTAACTATCTACTGTAAGCCTAATGAAAAGAATTTTTAACTTTGAGATACACTGAAAACAATACTGTTAATTATATAAACAATTACGATTAATAAAAATTCTGTGTGCAGTTCGTAATATGTGTGTAGTTAATGTTGATGTATTTGGTTGTTCAGAAAGCTTTGTTATTTATATTTTATAATGAAATCAACTATATAGTTTATCAAAATTAAATTTGAAATTGCCGCCATTAAACCGCGTTAATTCTACGCATTCACCGCACGTCGAATTCAAATTTCGTACAATAAGTCTGTATTTCAATTCGTTCAAACTGTTCGAACACTTTGAACATTTGAAAAACTAATTAACATTTTGAAAATATGGATGAATAAAGACACTATTTACGTTGCAAATCCAATAAGAACGTGAAATCGACAGAACTTTCTGAAAAATAGTATGACTAGATAGTAAAATCATCGAATAACGATGATTCGCGTGATCTGATAAAAAAATTCAAACAAATATCTCATGAAACTGCCCTAAAAATGGCAAAATGTCAACTAAGTATTTCACATCTAACTAAACCAGCGCAGTCCGTTAAAAATTTCAAAATTATTTTATGTATTCCTAAAGCCTCGTGGTATCCAACAAAACTTTCGTGTTCCTAGTAACTCGTAAAACAAAAAGAACAGCAAAGTCTCTATTCTATCCGACATACTTATATTCTCTCACATATATTTTTCACAACCCTAGAAGTTTTTCGCTACTAATAATAACAATAATAAATAATGTTTTGCTGTCCACCGTTTTACAACCAAGTTACTAGGAGCACGTACAAACTTCAAATAGACAGAAACTTTCAGAAAGCGAATCTTTTCTGCCCACCATTTCACAACCTACCAAGTTATATTTACAAATTTACCTATAGCTATGTAAAAACATAGCACCCTGCCTGGTCACATGACTGAGTAAATCAGCCAAATGGAAAACAAAGTTATCCGGGCAGATATCTTTTTTATGAGACCACGGAAGCATCGAAGCAGCCTTCGTTAGCAAAGAAGAATGGTGCCAAAGAAAAGGGGAGAGGAGAAGCGACTGGAAAAGCGTCGGAGTTTCCTCTTGGGATGATATATATAACAAAACTAGTGGCTCTCGGGCCAGCCTCTCGTTAAAAATGATTTCGGAAGGATGTTGGGCGTAACGATTTAAGATCAACTGGTAGTATCGTCGGGCTGGGTGTCTCGGTACTCCTCGCTCTCCCTGTGGACGAGGACGTGAACGACCGTGGCGGCGGATTGTCGTCTAAGGAGTGCCGGCCTCGTCGGCGGCACCGAGTTCTCTGGACTAGGTTCCGTGACGAGTATGCTTACGTCGGTCGATTCGATTGGCAGCGGAACTGGTTCGGGAGCTGGTTGATGTTTCTTTCGAAGGCTACCGCAACGTCTGCTAAATGCTTCTTTGATGTCACGGTGCAACGTGTTTAGGGAGAGCGTCGTCGCGCTTGGTGGGAGCGATCTGCGCTTCACAGGAAGACTTGGTACTTCCTCGTCGGGGTAACTCTCGACGGCGTCCTGCCGGCCGAGGGTCGGACCACCGATCGATCTAGAAAAACCATTTTTTATTCTTAGGCAACTTCAATCAAGACCCGACCACGAAACGCCAACGCACAGTGCTGCGACTCGAGGATTAAATAGCACCGCTAGCTGGACATAACCTTCTTTATCACTACTAAATAATACAAAGTGTGCAAATATTGGGAATGTTAACCTCCAAAAAATCAGATCGTGAAATAACGAACACTGTCACTAAAAATGTAAATATTGGTCATTTTCGCACATTTCTGCAGTTTAAGATTTACACGAAAACAAAGTTTAATGCTACCAACAAATACTTTGCCGTGTATTGGCGTTTATTGCCTACTTTGAGCTTGTTCAATATTGTATACATGCATAACCTTCAGAATATATACGCATATATATGAAAATAACGGAATTAATTAAGACAATAAAACGTACTTTTGCCGTTACTTTCCATTATAAAAATTTACTTTAGAATATAGAGAAGTAAGTACAAAACGTATTTAAAAAATATCGATTTAAATATAAGAGCTTCTGTACGGAACACTACAAAATGTAGGAAAATATGAATTAAAAATGTTTATTTACACAGTTCTGTCGACAAAAAAGACTTTTTTATTTGTTACGGAATTATGTTATGAGTTTTGTCCAGCTAATTAGCATTGATCGCAACCACACTGTATGGCGAATTAGTTATCTGCACACTTTCGAATAATAATTGTACATTAGAAAGAGGAGAACAGAAGACCTTATATATTTTACATGCGCATGCGTATGTAAGATTAGAAATGAAATACCCGCGTTTTGTCAAGACCTAACCAGCAATGCGCATGCGCCGGTTCTGTCGTTATGAATTATTACGAACATAGAAACTTGCGCATTTTTAGAGATCCAATTTCTAGCGTACATGCGTCAGTAAATATTTCCACTGTAAACGTAACTCTAGCAATAGCTAGTAGCTCAACTTTCTTAGATATTGATAAATTCGTTTTGAATTAGCACGCATGCGCAATCACAAATTAGTACTTACCGACGCATGCGCGGTGGAGATTGGTTTTCGAGAAGCGCGAGAATTTCGTCTGTTAGACTTGCGTACATATGCATACTGGTGGCGTTTTGTCTGCACAACCAGTGATGATGAGGTCAGTGATCAGATATGGGACCAGTGATGAGATACGGGACGGATTTTTTCGTTACAGTAGTATACAGGGTGTTCAACTACAAGTTGTTGTTAATAACTAAATAACGAAGCCGAAATCGCAATGTTTTTATTCTTCATTTTCGACTTATATTGCTACGGAGAACCACCCTTCAAATTTTCTCCCACCTGTAGTCGAACACCCTGTGTAGATACTAAAACCCGTAAATAGTAGATAGTAAAACCTGTCCCACGTATCATTATTGTGTGCAACCACCGACTAGGTATAGGGATAGACCTATCATCCAATGTATTTTTGCAAGTATTTTGGCCATTATCATTTTCATTTCACGCAATTTAGACGAGTTTATACCAGAATCTTCGTGTCACAAATACATAAATAAGTATATTTCTGTCCTGAATCGTTGTTTCGCGTGCTGGATCGCTTCATTTGCATGCAAATAGGCGAAATGAAAATGGTAATGCGGTTACGTGGCCCCCGAAAAGTGGGCCGCAAAAATACATTGAATGATAGGTCCATCCTTGTACCTATACTTGGGCCCAAATAAGAAGGTACTTGTTCTGCGCATGTTGTTGTGCGTCAGCCATGAAATTCATGGCGTCAGCCAATGATCGCGTGGTCGGCGAAGTACGATAGAGGGATTACCCAATGAACAAGTTCCGTTAGAGTCATATGCGCAGTAGTTTCTTATTTGGGCTCAAGCATAGTCGGTGGTGTAACGCAGAGGTATAGGGCTGCTAAATAAGGACCAAAAGAGACAGAGGTAATGAAGCATACCTGGTTTGTAGATCGGAGGATGTAGGGCTAGCAACGGAGGCCCCAGCAAACGATTGTTGTTCCGTGGTCGGCGAGGGACGGGATACGGTCAGAGCGGGAGGAGGCAGGTCCTCATGAGTACCGGTGGCGCCGGAGAGTAACAGCAGAGGCAAATTCGGAAAAATCCACGCTGAGGCGGTACCGAGCTCGCTGAGATCGCTGGCGTCGCTGGCTCTCGAGGACTTGCGGCTACTGGCTCGGCTGCCTCTGTGCACGTGAAGGAAAGCCGACACCTTGCCACTCCATCCACCCCCGCCCCTACCCTCATTCCCAACACCGGGACTCGACGTTTGTGTTTGCGAGTCCACCTCCTGGGCCATTCTCTCGCGCTCCTTCTTCGCTCTGCAACGATAATACACAGTTCCACCTTGTCAGGATAGGACATGATGTAGAGTGTAGAGGAAGAAAGTAGTCTAATTAGAGCTGTGACTTATGAGATACCCGGGTATTTTTGCTCTACCCGGATGTCTCATGGGTTCTTGAGTACCCGAGTATCTCATATATTCGGGTAGAGGTACTAGCTTTAAGCCTGATAGTATGGAATGGACCATTACTCACGCTATGAATTCTCTAATGGTGCGCTGAATCAATCTGGCTGCCTTGTCCTGTCGCTTCCACATTCTCGTTGAAGAAACAATTTCCAGCTCTTTGCGAGTGGGAAATTGCTTCTTGAACTTGATGTCCATCTGCTCTTGTAGCTTACGGAAGTCCTCGGACTCCTCCACGTGCCCAAGAACGTGCTTGACAAGTGAATGCAGAATGTCCAGACAATGAATCTTGTTGCCTTTCGCGATAGGAAGATTGAAGCTGACCAACGCGACCATGTTGGGCTTCGATATTCCTAATGGCGGGTCTAGGCTCGCTATGAAGTCGCTCAGCTGAGAGAAGTTGATGAATTGCGTTGCGTGTGGATCATATCTACGTTTTGACAGTGATCACCAGGATTAGATATCAATGCTTTTATTTCTTTCGCAGGTATGGATGTGGTTGAGCGATACTTACTTGGACCAACGGATGTAGAACATTTCCAGGTCATCCTCGACAATGCCGATCTCCTCTTCTTGATGGGCTTGATTGAAGTTCTCAAGGATAATAGCAATGTACATGTTGATGACGATCATATAACTAATTATGATAAACGAGGTGAAATAGGTTATTGCCAGAAGAGGGTATCCACAGTTCCCATTCAGTTGACGACTGGTGGGAGTTGGATCACATTCTGGTGGCTGTACCATCAGAGACTCCAGCACGTCGTTCCAGCCGGCAGATGTCATTAATCGAAACAGTAATTGCATGCTTCTACCGAATGTCTCGAAGTTTACCTGACGGAACAGAGAAGAGGATGGAGAACGAGCTGAGCTATGCTGTGAGAAGACTGCGTTTCTGATGAGGAAATCGTTCTAGGGTCTTCTTACTTCGCCAGGAAGCTAACTTCCTTTCAAAACTTTAGATAAATCAACTCGAATATTTTAGATCTTGAAGGCTAGACGATTGTTTCCGGCGCAGAACGCTTCAGTATATTTTCCTAAATACAACAGTATAGCTCTCTATAATGTTATTAAACATTTGAATATCTTAACGCTTTATCTACCGGAAGCCCGTCAATAGGATTTACAATAACCGTGCTGTACCAAAAGGAAGCTTAATAATCATATTTTATATAATAATTCTGAGCAAACTATTAGATTAGGTTACTGGGGGTTAGTTGTAGATTCGCGATCGAAATTACAGAACAATTTAGTCAAGGCCCGTAGACTTTCAATAATAATTAAGAGATAATCGCCGGTAGATAATATGTTAACGTATGTAATGCCCTAATTCTTCGTTGCTTATCGAAACGCAAACTTGTTGGACAGTGTTACCCAAAAACCGAGGAATTACTCTGAATTCTGCGAAGAAGGTAGCTACAAGGAAAATATGCGCCATAATCTTCGACCGAGTATCCTGATCATAAAAAAAGAAAACAAAGACTATAAGAGATCTGATTTTTCCAGGTTTTTAAAATAAGAAGACCCCTTCTCGTTTTCGATGGAATTCCCTACTCACCATATCGTCAAGAGCCCCCTGTTTTCTAACATGCCCGAAGACCGACATGCCAATGATCGCGTAAATGAAGGTAATCAAGGCCAGTAGCGCGCCAATGTTGAACAGCGCCGGAAGACTGACCACCAGAGCGAAGAGCAGCTTGCGAATTCCCTTCGCGGCTTTGATGAGCCTCAAGATTCGACCGATTCTGAACACTCTGACTACTCGCAGGAGCGTCGGGGACACCGGGAAGTCCACCATAATATCTTCCATCAGGATCCCGAGGATCGAGGCGAGGACCAGCAGGAAGTCGAACAGGTTCCACGGGACCGTGAAATAATGGTAACGGAGTCCTATTATCTTGACGATCGCTTCTAAGCCGAAAACCGTCGTGAAAAACGCATTGGACACTTCGAGGACGAAGAAGATCGGATGCGGCTGATCGTAATGCTCGATCCCCATTGTCAGCATATTCAGGAATATCAAAATGAAAATTGCTATTTCGAATCTGGAAATATCGTAGTCGTATTCAGTGCCTTAGCTCTCTGTTTTTCTCTCCGTCAACCGAAAATCATTGTCTCTATGCTTTTATTTGTTGTGGTGCAAAGTGTGCCAGGATAATAATAATAATAATAATAATTGTACTTTATCATTGTATGGTGAGACGTGTGCGTTTTAACTTTAGATAGAGATTGATTCATGGGAATTTACCTGCGCGAGTTCGACAGGTCGTAAAACATTGCGAGGATCTGATTCATCGGACGCTTTATCACCTTTTGCGGCTTTTTACGGCCGAGCTTTTTCATGGCAGTGTAGTAGTGCTTTTGACTTTCGGTCAAAAACATTTCTAACACTCCACCTTCGTACTGGAAAATAAGCAGAACAATCGGAAAAAGAAGAAATGGTTTTTTTTCTGCAAACGTTTTTGATTAGGTGAGCTGTGCGTTCCGTACCGCGCGGGTCACCAGTAAGCTACGCTGAAGCTCCCGTTTAGACTGCTCACGGTTTTATATTGGATTCTGCGACGGGGGAAGAAGTGTACCAAATCGTCAAATTATCGAATTTTGTAAGTTCTTTTCAGCAATTATTTTTGGTAATCGATTAATATAGATTTTTCCGTTCCATTTTGGATTTAATATGGAAACCGCCCGCTTCAGAATTCTGATAATAACCATCATACTCGAGAGTCTAAACTTAATTACTAGTGCAGAGCGAGGTATGATTAACCCTTATCCATTTGTGCCGGGATAGAGAATTAACTAAGTAAGTCTTGTGGTTGTGCTCATAAGCTTGCTATAGTGAAATCTAATATTGTGGTGACAAGCTTTGGTGCTGCTGCAGTTGATACATATCATCGTGATCTTTTCGTGAAGAAAATTTGTTTTATAAAGATAATATGTTTATGGAGCCTACAGTTTCCGTTTGTAGTAGTTTCAAACATTTTTAGTATAGGAAAATTTGTTTTCAATTTCTTATAATTTTGATTCCGATCTCTCCAGAATATTATTACTGGAGGCTTCTTTTGGCGAGGTCTAAAAAGAGGTTGTTGTAGGCTCCACAATCAATGTTTATTGTTTGAAAAAATGTAAGCCCCAGAATATTTTCTTTGAATTTCTGCAAATTATTTCGAATATTTTTCCAGGCACTATGGGGCCCCATTGGAACCGCGTAGTTTATCAGCAACCCATGTAACAGTTCGTTACAGATTGTGATCGCGGCACGGGACGCGCTGTGCAATATGTATTTCTTTAATCTCGCCTGTACCGCGCTTACCTTTTTCTTCAACATATTAAAGTTGTCTATAATTACTCCGATAAAGAGGTTCAGTGTAAAAAACGAGCCGCAGACAATGAATATCACAAAGTAGAAATACGCATAAATGTTCGCTTCTCTCTGGGGCTGTAGGTCGACGCCTCTGGCGTCCACCGCGTCCTGCATCACCTCCATCCAGCCCTCGAAAGTGGCCACTTGGAAAAGGGCCAGGTAAGCTATCCCAACGTGATCGAAAGTGATCTTACTGTTCTCCCAGGAGTAATTTTTCCTCAAGCAATCGTCTTTCGTGTTTACGATCTAAGAGTCAATTGTTCAACACGTCAGTCCCACACTCTCCTTTTATCCTCTAAACTTTCTGTTTTAGCTTTGAGGATCTACAGTAGGACGGATCCTAGTTATACTTGCTGAAGATCAATTGTTTCGTACAATTTTGATTGTTACGATGATTGTTACGATGAACACCAACGAAATTACCACAATTCCAGTCGATATGTATGTATTTCTGAAGTTTCGATAGAACGTTTTGTTAAAATATTTCATATCTAGTTATATAAAATGTTATTAAGCAGCTTATTGAAAGGCTATTAGATTAAGATATGGCTGATAAAGATGCAGGACAGAGATAGTTAGGCCGCATTTGTTTTGTGAAACTGAATTAACCTTCGCCAGGTAATGTGGGGTCTCAGAGACCCCAGCTTCAGATTTTTGAAAAGAATTTTTATATGAATAAAATTAAATCTGTTTACTTTTTATCCTGTGTTATTCTTTATCCTAAAAGAACGAGGCTATTTATGAAATTCATTTGTCGGGGTCTACGAGACCCCACCGTACTATTTACAATTAGACACCTTACCTTAGGTACATTACGGTCAAAATTACGAAGATATTAGCCATGGAACTATGGTAATTTCGGGGACCGTATTCAGATTGAACCATCTCTCGACTGCACGCTTTTTAGCTGTAAATGACTTTGTTATTTTTGTAGAGAATCGTGAATATTGTGATTTAAGAAACGGAAGTTCATCTTAATAATATCTTTTATCAGTCCACACAGGTCTTATTTCATCGACAAGCATGACTAGGCCCACTCTAGTCCACATTGTAGATTCCGCATCAATTGAACCGTCGAACGCCACTTACCGACACGTCCAACAACTCGCCGTATTCATCGATGCACTTGAAAAACTTCCCGCCGAAAAATTGTACACCCATTATAGAAAATATCAGCCAGAACACGAGACAGACGAGGAGCACGTTGAATATACTGGGTATCGCATACATCAACGCGTTCACTACGATCTAGCAAGAGAAACAGAAGCGATACTTCTAGCCTTTGAGGGGGTATCTACAGGATAACAAGGGTCTACCAGCACGGACTCACCCTCATGCCTTGCCATCGGGAGATCGCACGCAGCGGCCTCAGAGCGCGCAGAGTCCTCAGCGACCTTAACACTTTTAAGTTCTCATTCTCCTCTATCAATAGACTAAAGGTCGACACCTGTTCGAGAAAAGAAAAGAAGAAGTAGCGATTCAGTCGTTGGGGGCAAAACGGTCTGCCTCTAGACTTCCGGAAGCGCATCATGCTGCAGTGCGATTAACGTGATTCCTGGTAGCTAACGTTCAATGATCGTAGTGGCTTGCAAGCTAACGTAAGAGAATTAAAAAAAAAAGGTGATGGATATATGTACACGGGGTAGAAAAAGTAGAATCTTGAAGCGATCACTGCATCTTGTCCTTCCGAGATATCGGTCATAGACTAGGCTGCGGATTTTTATGCAAAATAAACATTATCTGAATTAATCGGCAAACATAAAGGCCACGCGAATATTCACTTCTTTCACCGGGTTGGGAAATAATACAACAGTATGTATTTTTAAATTTCTTAATAAGTGTCTTCACTGTTTTTTGTATTGCATCTACTGATTTTGATCGTGAATGCACAAAATCCGCAGTCTGATCACAACACTGTCCAACAAATTTGAACATTCTTTTGCATTTTAGTTGGAAGCTGTAAGTTTAAATCAGTCACACTAACGATCTAATAAATGAATCAAGTTTCTCGAGATCTGTGCCAAGTTGAAATCCTTCAGCTAGATGTGCAAGAGATCGTGGCGGTAATTCCGAAAGCGAACAAAATTTTAAAAGTGTCGATACAATACCGAATAATGCCAATAGTTGGACACGGTAACAAAATATAATTTATTCATCATATGCAAATTTGTGCATGTCGATTCTAAAATTGTTAATCTTTCATTAATTCTGCAGGGCTATAAAAATGAAGGCCGTCCCGAGATCATATCTCTAATAGTTCTTCAACGATCTACTAATTTCTCTACTATGAGAATGGTGATGCCAACAATACATTCGATCATGACCTTGAGATGACCTTGGTCTTAAAGTTCGTGGTACGAAGGAATGAAATAAAATTGAATCAGAGCCGGGACACCGTGGGTAAACATTCGCAGTCGATCACAGAGGACTGAATATTTTATGGAGGCTCTAACAAAGCGGCTCCTCGATCAGGAACGAGAATTGCTATTGACATTCGCCGCGAGAAGGCTCCTCGATTCTGCGGCGCGGCGGCTAGATCAACAGAGGGAGCCGAGGTGTGCGAGAAGGATCTACACGAGGCAGATTCGGATGCAGAGTAGCAGCAGCAACAAATTGATTTGGCACGTACCTGAGTCCGTAAGGCGCGACATATACATATACAAAGAATTCAGAAAAGAAACGGGTCAAAACGAATGAGAAGAAGACAATAGTGAGAGAAAAGAATCCATGCAGCAACGATAGAGACGCGACAGCAGCGTTCGTTCAGTCAGCCGCTCAGCCAGCCACGATTACGCGCGTACGAACAATGCCAATGTTAACGTGGCGGCTATCTGGGTTTCTACTTACGAAGACGATTATAAAGTCCAGGATCGTCCAGAAGCTGGTGAAGTACTTGCAGAAGCCAAGGGCCAGCCACTTGAGTAGCATCTCGATACTGAAAAGGGCACAGAAGCCAAGATTGGTCCAATAGAGTATTTTCTTCAAAAAAGGATTGTCATCTAAGTAAATGTCTTCGAAACAGAGCGTTATGGAAGATGCGAAAATGAAAACTAAGATCATCCATTCGAACGCCGGTGTGTCAACCACCGAGAGCACCACGGTGCGTAGGCGGATCCACTTTTTCCCGATGGCGGTCGCAACGCATCGATCGATGCAGCTGCATCTGCACACAAACAACAACGCCTCCGTTATTACGATCCCGCAACCGGTCGATAAACGGCTGTATTTAAGATCTAGTCGAGTGATTATGAACGCTCGTGTACACTGTAGGTACGGGTCACGAGCGGTGTTCGCCCCTGGGGGTGATCGGGACTAGCCCCCGGGGGCAACCGACTTCGGGAGTTGTAATTACATTAGGAAAGGAGAGATTCTCGATCCCGCGGGGTCCAGGAGACTCCTCGTCCTGTTATCTGTGTGTATTGCGTATTTAGAGGCGTGTCACCGTTGATCTTCCTATACACAATATTCTGACGCGGTGTGGTTTCAGTAACAATCATGCCCCGTAACAGCGAAGACGGGTTACGCGCATCCCCCAACAAATTCTAATCCGATCTCGAAACCTTTGCAGTTACAGGATCAACTATCCCAATCCCAAAAATATTTCTTACTTCTGATAGCACTGCTTGGGGAAGCAGTCCTGGGGCTCCTTTCTGCGGTTATGCCTGCCGAATCCGGGGAAGGAACCCAAACCGTCTATATATTTTCCTTTGCTGTCCCTCCTCCCACCGACCGTCAGCTCGTCCACATAGCTGACCAACGCGTGCCAAGGTCGTTTTGGTCCCCGCTCCTCCCGCTTCGGGAATGTCTCCTCCTGACGCAACATGGCCGTCCTCTCTTCCGGCGCTTTGCTAACCGAGTACTTCGTCTGATCCTCGTCTCTGCTCTCCTCCGTGTTTGCCTCCTTCGTTTCTGGCTGTTTCTCTTGATTCTCGACTTCCTCGCATTGCGACTCGTCGTCCTTGCATTCATCCGGCTCCTCCCACTCATTCTTGTTCTCCTGCTGATTGTACATAGGATCATACGTGAATACCGGCTGGTTCAAGCTCTCCTGGTAGGATCTGTTGTACACGTTGTCCTTCGGCAGGCTGAGCACAGTCTCCTGAATGGCGTATTTCGTTTCGCTGTCCGATCTGTCCATCACCTGGCGCACTATCTTCTCCAGCCTAGGGTCCTTGCTCTTGCCCTTCCCTTGACCCATCCTCGAGCACTTCTTCTTTCTGATGATCGAACGCAGACGGTCGAACGATCTGGCGAGTTTAGAGTGATCGCCGACCTCCTCCTTCTTCTGTTTCAGCTCCTCCGAGTTGAAGCTGTTGAGCAACATCGCCAAGAAGAGGTTGAGCACCATGAAATTACCCATGACCAACGCAGGTAGGAAGATGACGAAACAGGTGCCCGGCCCCTCCTCCTGTTCCGCCCGCATACAGTCCCATAGTGGCTCGATCCATTCGCCGCACAGTATGCGGAAGATCATCATGAACGAGTGAAAGAAATCGTTGAAGTTCCATCGGGGCACCGGATCAGGGTAGAACTTGTCCAACGTGTAATCCTTGCTGAACAATTGCATGCCGATCACAGCGAATATGTATATCACGATCACCAGGACCAGAGTCAGATTACCGAGGGCGCCGATCGTCGAGATGATTATGCTCAGGAGAACCTTCATCGTCGTCCAGGACTGCGCCAGCTTTAACACTCGCAGTAGCCTTAGTCCTCGTATCACGGACAGGCCGTCTACCAGCTCAAACGTCAGATCTATCAGAGACGCTGACACTATTATCAAGTCGAAATTGTTCCACCCATTGGCGAAGAAGTCTTTGCTCAGCGCCAACAGCTTCAGCAAGCATTCGAAGGTGAAGATACTGGTGAACACTTTATTACCGATGTTTAGAGCCTGCCGGATCGACTCGCTCATCCCATGGTGCTCCATCGCCAGGAAACCGGTGTTCAGCACGATGCATAGTGTGATCGTCAGCTCAAACAGTGGGTCTCTCACTACCTGGATTAGAGCTACTGGTCAGTCAAAAGTAGAGTTACTCATAATTCATGTCACACACTTTGACCCCTTGCCCTACGTAATTAGAACTCTTTTTGTAGTTCATAATTTCCTAAAAAAAAGGAGAAAATTTATATCTATTGTATGCCTACATATCCTCCAATAGCTGTCCATTAACAAACCCAAAGTAAAATTTTATTTCGGAAATTAGTAGCATACATATTTATTATAGTCCAGTCAATGAATGCTTATAACTGGGGTGTAGAGGGAAATGGAAGGGACACAATTTTTAACTTTAGGACTTTGTTTGGACTAGTTAGGAGGTAAACATACTAAAAGTCAGGGGGGCACGTAGAAGGTCCCCTTTTTCGGTTTTCCGCTTATATCTCGGAAACTATGCGTCCTTGCGATAAGATCATTCTATACAAAATTAAAGCTGACAGAATGTGCCATAAGATATTCCGAGATATACGCGGAAAACCGAAAAAGGGGACCTTCTACGTGCCCTCCTGCACCCCGCTTTACCTCCTAACTAGTCCAAACAAAGTCCAAAAGTTAAAAATTGTGTTCCTTCCATTTCCCTCTACAACTTTTCGTTGACTGGACTATTAGACTCCGTTCAGAATCTTCATCACGAGTCAGACGCGATGTTGTAAGGCAAGGGGTTAAATCAGAATCACTTTTTTTTAATGAATAGATTAAACAACTTCAGATTTTGTAATGCAAATTTTGGGAAAATTGCGTTTAGAAAAAAGTAATGCTGATTTAAAGTACGTGTTATCAATTATGAGATTGACTGTACATATATTAAAGCTGTAGCTTTTCAAGTGCAGTCATACTTTGGTTATCGTTCGGTATTCGTTTATAGTTGCATAAGATTCTCGAAAAGAAGGAAATTTACCCGTGAAAATGTTCTAATATTCATCTTTACTATTTTAATCCATTCTTTTTTATTATCTTTAATTTACCACATTCCTTTCTCATTTAGAAACGCAACGAATATCGAACCAGACCCGGAAACGTTTGCCATTGAACACGTTTATTTCGCGACCTCACGTTTACCTTTTCGGTACCTACCTTGTATAGGCAGTTCTGAAACCGCAACCAGCCCTCGTAATCGATGCAACACTGTATACATTTCTCGCAATTACGATCTGGAAGATCATCTGTATAGAAAAAGAAATGGGAAGCAATTACTTAATATGTACGAATGTAAAATATGTATACATATCTGTTGTATATGATTGGTTTTCTCACAATAATTCGAGGAAACAATGGTTGCAAGTAAAGGCAACAACTGTGCAAAGGGGGGGGGGGGAGTTATCTGTAAATATGTTTCTTCTATCGATCGTATTTGCTGATAATAAATTTTTAAATGTTTTCGGCGCAACGGTTCGATCGTTATCTGGATCGTTATTCGGAGTTATCTGTATTATAATTAATAGACTGCCAATTTGATGCATTTATAGCAAAATTCCGATCTGAATGTGTTTTCTTATTATTCTTACCTAATATAACAATATGCGACAGATACTCGGGCGGCAGGGTGTACATTTGTTTCTTCGTTTTGACGCCGTTGCACTTGAACACCCTGATCTCTCGCGTGGTCCCGGGACCACCGGGAACGTTCGTGGCAGCTCGTAGGTATCCGGAACGCGTCGGCAGTGGTTTTTCTCGTTCGCTTTCGACGTCAGCCTCTGTATCGTTGTCGTTCCTTCCTCTAGTCCGGCTATGTTCGTGCTCGGCATTCACATTGGCGTTACTGTTGCTGGCTCCCTTCTCCTGCCAGTCAGCCCTCTCCCTGTGATCACGCTTGTCATGCTCTTCCACCGAGGTGACGTCGTCAGCGTCGTGGTCATCGACCACCCCCGAGTCGTCCAACGACGACTGTTGGTTGCTGTTGTTGCTCGCCTGCCTCGAGTGTAGCATCCCCCGATTGGGAGCCAGCCTGTGGACCGTGCTGTTCTCCGTTGTTCGCGGGCTTACATTCTGCAGGAGCAAGTGGGACGGTCGAACAGTCGAATGCCTCGGACTTGGACTCGGGCTTGGCGTTACCGACCTGCTTAATGAAAATATCACAGTGCTGTTCATTTCCGCCAATGTTTAACTTTCTTGTTAGGTCGGTGACCGTGGTGAAAATAGTGGAAGCTATTGAGGGTAATGAAGATTGAGTGATCTAAATATGACACTGGAAACTGCGGTCAGTGACCTAATGAAGATAATAGGAAACTACAGACTGCGGTCAGTGACCTAATGAAGATAACGGGAAACTGGAAACTGCGGTCAGTGACCTGATGAAGATAATGGGAAACCGCAGACTGCGGTCAGTGACCTATTGAACTGGCTGTCTGAAATGCTGATATATTTGTTTTTTAATGAACACACCTGCTCGCTACAGAACCAGTCTTCTCCTGTCCGGCTGCGCCAGTCCCAGCGTTGCTTCTTCCGCGTCTTCTTCTACGTGTCTTCTTGCGTGTGTAGCTACTTAGAATAACACCTTTCCTAGCATCCAACTTTTTCTGTTTCTCCTTGGCAAGCGTCTTCACGTTGATCTTTGTCGGGTCGAAACTAAACGTCGAGTCCTCGCGATGGTCGGTTAAATCTTTCCTTCGTTCCTATTGATAAAAGATAATACTGATTTTGTAAATTGTGGAAAGAATAGCACTGTGCAACTACTAACTGTAGCTTCGATGAAAATGTTTTCAGTAATTAGAAAACCGTTATTATGTCCAATTTATAAGTACTTATAAGTACTAAATAATAAAATTCTATTATCAAAGATGAAGGAAGTAGGATTTTGATACATGTCGATAGTGAACCGGCAGATTTATTCCAGAATTCTTGCGTACGACTTGACGAAGAAAATACGGTAAATCCTTTATGGACGCGACAGCCTCGGGGGATTTGGTCGCATCTATCGTATACTATAGGGTAGCTATTTTTTATCTCCAAAGGCCGAGCCGAACGTAGAGAAGGACTGCACACGTAAAGAGAGACCACGCGCGGGCCTTTGAACAGTGCCGGCGACGCACAGTGGTCCAAATGGCCGATTTAGGAGTGCAAAAACCAAAAAACCAAACATGAAGTAGGCATTTAATACTATTTCTTACATCACACACATGTCTGTAGAAGTTAAAAAATTGACACTTTTACTTCTCAAATCAATTATTGTTAAGCGTGGCAAACGTTGAACGTACCAGTATGAAAAATAGCATCGAAATAAAGGACATCCTGTTTACCTATAATTTATTGTTTAGAACATTAATCTTGATTCTAATTATAATAGCCGTGTTCAGAAGCATTAAGAAGATATGTTTTAAGAAATTCATTTCTTAAGTTTGTTTTAGGAAATACTAGTGATTCGCCCGCATTGGCGTTAATTTTTGCATAAATATTAGGAATAGAATATGTAGTTTATGCTTTCATCGGTCTCAGGGACACATCTGCCACTCGTAGAGATAAGATTACTAAGTGTGGGGGGGGGGGGGGGGATATTCTTGGTCGCATCTATCGTTTAGAAATTGTTGCGTCTATAGAGAATTTACTGTAAACCGAAATATGATAATTCAATTATTGTCTCCGGCCACCCTTTCAATCGAGGCAAAGGGTTGAAATGTAATAAAAACTGTTTCTTCTCAGGAAACTATCGAACGGTTTGATTTAATTTAGTTCAAGGCCACTCTTGCCTCCCTTATACAATTTCCATTATTTGGGTTGTACAACGATTTTATCCGACATTTTCAAAATTTTTTAGGCTTTTTTTATACAGTCGTTTTATCAATTCAAATTTTTATTTCATTGATCATAATTTTACTTTCGATATTCGAGTATTATTTCCAATTTTTTGGTTGCAAAGGACGTGATTGTTTGCGGAGAGATATATTGGTGCTCTGGAAATTTGATGACAGTTATTTCGTTAATTATCGTTAATACCTCGTTTGTAATTTCAGCTTCCTCTTCATAACTCAGCGCGACAACAGCGAGCATCAAGTTAATTAAGTAAAACGAGCCGAAAAACACGACCACCGTGAAGAACGAGACGCTGATAGGTCCGCACGCCGACAATACCTATGCAATTATCGTACAGAGTCACTGAATATACGTTCCAAAATAATAATAATTAGTAGATTGCTGATCTTAATGAAAAATAGAAACGATATTAGACTTTATCGAACCATAGATTCGATCGTTGTTCACATTGATATACAACACAAATGCAGAAAAAGCCGCAATCTAATAATTATATTCGTAATAGCTAACACGTCGATGTAAAAAGTAGCCAAACAAACGGCTAAACATGAAGACCAGTACAAGGTGTCAAGAAAGCATATAGTCACCTGTGCTGGGGATGATTTTTCATATGTGTATGTATTGGATGAACAACTGTGATAATTAATGTTATAACTAGAGACTGCGGATTTTATGCATTTATCACAATAATGGGTAAGTACAATTTAAACCAGTGGACATATTAGAAAGATTTAAAGTCATCAGTGTATTGGTTTCAGCTTAATCAGATAATTAAAAGAAGAAAGAAATTTTTAATTCTCGCTGCTCTGTCTTGCAATCAATGCACAAACATTCTTTATTTTGCATAAAGATCCGCAGTCTAGTTATAACGTATTTTTCTTTGATATTGAACTGATCAGTGATCGCAGTTGGTCACTGATCACGGTTCATAGTGTTGTCTAGGTCAGTGGCCACAGTTGGTCACTTATCACGGTTTACAGTGTTTTCTAGGTCAGTGACCATGGCTTTTAGGGATCTCTAGGTCACTGATCACGGTTCATACTGTTCCTTAGGTAAGCTTTCAATGTTCTTTAGGTCACTGACTGTACTACTCCTGGCCGATGGGACTTTTCTAAGATATCCCAACGCTTTTGTGCCTTATCGATAAGTAGAGCATGTTGACGTAAGAAGAATTGAATTTACATCGCTGTAAACAGCTACTGCAAACGCTGTTTCTCGACAGGTGTCCATCCAAGATAATGTTTACGTAATGCGAATAGTCTGTGCTTATAAAACGATGGTTGATTACTACTTATTGGTCCAGATCAGGCGAGATACCTTATTGTAGACGTCTTCCCAGTAATCCAGAGTAATTAGCTGGAACGTGGTGAGCATGGACCATAGGAAATTATCGAAGTTCGTGTAGCCGTGGTTTGGATTCGGGCCAACGCAAAGGCAGATGTAGCTCTCGTTGCAATGTCTGCGGAGGCAAAGTTTCGCCGTGTTAAAACCGAGATGTCATTCGAGAGGCAACCGTGAGAGATAACAAACGAAGTTTAGCAAACCTGGCGCCGGTCGCGTTGCCGCAAATTATCGGCTCCTCGTCCTCGTCGAATGCCCAGTTGGATGAGTTCCAAGTCCACCTGTGGACGCCGGAAAGTATCGTCTAAGGTTAATGCCTTTCGAGAGACTCGACTCAACTCGACTCGAGGCTCTATCATGCCTGGTCGATACACACGAATGTGTCGCAACAGGGTGCAAAGAATCGCCGTGCCAATGTTTCCGAGCACGTACCACGCTCGTCAAAATAAGAGTGGCTTAATGGACCTGACTACAAGTATTCTTCACTCGGGAAACCTGTTTTTCAACGGCGGACCTACCCAAGAGACGGCCACCGATCTCGATGCGACTTTTCTACTAGATATATTGGTGAAAATGGTGCTTACAGTAAGGAGCAAAACTGAACCAATAACCACAAGTTTTGTATAAATCGTTATTCATTGCTAGGAATATCGAATAATAACAAAAAATCAGCATTATAATTATTTTTATCATAGTTAGAACTAACTTGAGAAATTTTTTTGACAACAAAAATAGATTGACTCGGTTTTGCACCATGTCCAATACTTGGCAATATTTAATATATTATTTATTTTGCATATTTCGTCCACAACCCTTGTGCTTGTAAAACTGCACTAATTCGCTTTGGCATACTCTCTACTAATTTTTTGCAATAATCCGGAGATATTTGTTCCCACTGTTCTTGAATTCTATCATACAAATCTGTGATTGAAGTTGGTTGGGAGTCATATGAATCCCCCGGAGTCGTCTCCCGAAACCTTCTATGATACAGAATTCCGCTCTTTGTATTAGATTTTTGTATTATCTTTTTTTGTATTCTTTTTTTTATTTTTGAAATTGTTGGATAGGAACGTATGATCCAATTTGTTGGCCACTGCGTACCCCAGATCTGTCTCCGTTGGATTGTTATCTTTGGGGATATCTGCAATCTGTTGTATACGATACAGCAATCAATAATGTTCAAGAACTTCGAAATCGCATAACAACTGCATGTAATAACATAAACCGAGACGCCCTAATTATGGCGACAACGAAAAGTCTAATAGAAAGAGCGGAGCTCTGTATCGTAGAAGATGGTTCGCAGTTCGAACATCTGATGTAACTTGATTTATATTGTGAGAAATAATTTTTCATTAAAATTACGTTTGCACAAAATTTCCGAGTTTCAGGTAATTTCAAGGTCATAGTGTAATACACTGTTAAATTCGTCTCGACGTCAGAAACAATCCTACGATGTCCAAAACATGTAGTGCCATTTAAAAAAGTCAAGGTGCCTGTTACTTTTTTACGTAAAAAGCATTTTTTCAGATTTAAGAATATGCGAGCATGTAGCTCATCAAGTACTGAGAAACTTTTGTCTAAAACATGTTTTAATTGCACTACTGGAAATGCCTAAAAAATGGTGACATAACTTAACGGACACACCCTGTATACCTCGAGAATATTTTATTTAAAGATTTAAAGATTCTTATTAACTGAAGTACCATTACTATTAATATTAATGTGTTTTTGAAAAGTAATACATACTCGTTCCAGTCGATCTGCGTGTTATTCAACTCAAAAGTCTTTACGCATTTGTTCCGAAGCTCCCCCATATAAACTTGTAGTGCGAACAACGCAAAAACCATCAGGCAAAAGATAGTGAGCGTCATGACCTCGGCTAGCTGCTTAAAACTATGTAGTAACGCGTTGATGATGGTTTTTAAACCTGGAACCACACAAATAGTACATCAATAACAAAATAAACAGCTAAATGTTTTATATTTTATTTAAGTATCACACATTAATTCGAGTTAAGTGAAATTAATTGTTACTTAACCTTTACACTACTTTGTCGAGTGTAACTCGACATCAGAGAAAGAAAAATGTAAATGAAACAGGTTTTTAAATGTCTTTGATTCTTCCATTATTTATTTAATTGCCTTATTTTTTAGTTTAAAACAAATATAAGTTACAACGAAGTTTGAGAGCTATATTTAATGTAATCAGTGAACAAAATTCTTTAAAATAAGTAGCAGTCAAGGAACTGTCCTTTGAAGTAAAAAAATAAAACGCCTAAGATAGTGGGGAATTGTTGGCAATAATATTGAAAAATAATTCGGAGTGCAAAGGGTTGAAGAGAAGAAATATATTCTATTTATCATTTCGTTCAGAGAATCTAAAATTACACGAAACGCTGTTTTGTATTCTGTAATTTATTTGGAAATCCTTTGATTTAAAATTCTATCACACGAATGAGCACAGAAGTATTTATGACCATTCGAAATTCACGCTAAAAATGATAAAACTCAAGCGCATATTAAATACATTTCCGAAACTATACTATAAAATATACAAAATACTGTGCAAAATATTTCAAATAGTATTTACAGTAACATAAATAACAACATTTTTCGTTCAAACAGCGTTTTACCCAGAACTGGGTGGCACGATATTATCTTCATAATATTCGATATTTCACAGCTGTTCCTACATGTCTTTATGAACAGCGAGCGCATGTAAGTATAGTTACCAGTTCGCACAGTAGTTCCCGTAAATTAGGCCGTAAAAATCGATACCCCCATAGAGGTGTACGTGTGTTGATCAACCTCGTTGTTTCCAAATAAAATACAGACACAAATAGCTTGTACTATAATACAAGAGATATAAAGATCTGTTACCAGGCATAATTGATACGGTCTTCAGCGCTCTGAGCACCCTAAATGTCCTCAAGCCAGCCAGGTTGCCCACCTCCATGCCTATGGTGGCGTACCCGCTGGTGATCACCACGAAATCCAGCCAGTTCCACGGATTCCGCAGGTACGTGTACTTATTCAGCGCAAATCCCTTTGCTATCGATTTGATCACCATTTCGGCTGTGTATATAGCTAGGAATATATATCTGCAAGGAAGAGAGAAAGCCACGTCGCCACGGCCGTCTTCGGTAAATATAATGCTCCACTTGAGCACCCACGAGCACCTCGAGCACTTGACTTTCTAACTAAATGAATTTTCTGCGCCGAGACTACAACGTTCAAGTGACGTTTTCACTACCTCTACCGGCAGAATAGAATTTTATTCCAGCTATAGCGAAGAATCTCTGAACAATGCGCTCGATATCAGATTTGAAGGATTGTTAACGAGAGAGAGAGAGAAAGAAAGAAATGCATTTCAAGAGAAATGATTTTCAATTATATTGTAACATTGTGAACAAGAATCGGAGGATAATATGCTGTCAGCAGCTGGAAAGAAGTGTCTCGCGGGACGACACAGAGCCAACAGAAGACCTGCCTCTTCATAATCTGATTCGTTCGCATTGTCACTTTGACCACCGGGAAAATTATAAGCGGCTAACGGCCAATCAGGCTCGCGTTTCTTCCAGCCGACTTATTTCTAGCTGGCCGGAATACCTAGGCTCAAATCAAGGAACGAGGTCTCTACTTTCAACCCCATGAACTGCATCTTTTATAATCGTGTCAAAAATTTTATGTTATATTTATTTTTTAATCAAATTGTGTCTTCATATTATAAAAAATTGTAAGTGACTTTTGCGAATAATTGTACCCTCTAATTGTAGCTATTCAGAGGTCGATAAATTTGACGTTTTGTAACAGTTTATAATTTTTTGCTCTGTAACTGTTTAGTGAATCCTAATAAATTTTGAACATAATTAATTACATAATTTTTACTATATATAAAAAAAATTGGAGTATCTAGTTTAGAGGTTTAAATAGGGTTTGAAGTAGAATTTAATGAATTCTCCATAAGAAGACGTGTTAAAATGTGCAAACTTTAAGTTGCTATAATTCGTAAACGGTGCAGTGAATCGAACTCAAACTTTGGTAATTCCATTAATTTAGTAAGAATTATATCTTGTCAAATTTTCAAAAATTTTGTTGGGTGTTTATATACCTCCAGAATATCCTTAAATCGACTGTCAATGTTTGACCCATTCTAGCTCTGTGAAAACGATTTTGAAGGGTGAAGTTTCTACTTTCAACCCCACTAATTGCATTTTTATAGAAATGTCAAAAACAACTGCCATCGTTTTCAATCTTATCATTTACTAAGTTTAAAATACTGTTAAATCGACTGTCAATGTTTGTCCCATTAGAATTAGCTAGAGATCTGTGAAAAGGAATAAGGGGATCATGTACCTTACCTAACTTTGAAGGGTGAAGTCTCCACTTCCACCCCCATAAATTCCTTTCTTCAGAAATGCAAAAATTGTGAATTTCACTTTGTCCACTCTCTGCATTTATCAAGCTTGATACTTGGAAAGTGCCACGTCGAACATACACGCCTGACACTATTCTTCCGCCAACTTGAAAATCAATTTTTATTACAATATATTAAGGAAACTAAACTGTGTTAACATCGACAACGTATAAGAAGGTTACGACAGTAATTGCTCTAATATATCTTGCCTTTGCTATTCTTGCATTATTGATAGACTGCGGCTCTTCGTGGAAAATTAAAATTGATCCACCTCAATTGCAACAAACAGATTTCAGGTAGAAACGTATTTCTGAAGCATTTTAATAAGTTCTGAATAATATAACAATAAAAATATGTTTCTTCTATCGATCGTATTTGCTGTTTATTATTAATTATGAAACAATATTGCTAATTATCAAACAAAATCAACGTTTCGATTCTAGTTTGGATCCTTTTCAAGATTTATTTGAATCGCGTCTGTAAAATGAATATGTTATAATAATTTCAAAAACTATTAAATGATTGAAAAGGAACTATTAATGATTGAAAGGAACTATTAAGATTGAACTATTAAATCTTGAAAAGGATCCAAACTAGGATCGAAACGTTGATTTTGTTTGATAATTAGCAAAATTGCTTCATAATTAGTAATAAACATTTAAGCATTTAACATTTAATATAACAGTATTTTGAAATTCTTCTAATGTTTTTACTATTTTATATATTCGCAGTCTAATTATTAAACAAGTTGCTCCGATCTTGTGTAACTTTTACGAGCACTGCTGTGACAGTGGCATTGATGTTTGATTTGTCATAACTTTGTGAAGAAAAATGGCATCGCGCTATCTATCCAAGCTTATTGTAAAAGGTGAAGCCAATACTTTCATTGCCACGTGTTACCTATCTTTGATGTCGAGAGAACTGCTTGTAAATTTTATTTTTCCAACTCTCCGCATTTATCAAGATTGAAAAGTCGTTCGATTCAACGTTAATGGTTTGAGATTCTGTAATTTTCTCAAAAGCAATCGTACGATGACGTCTCTGGCTTTTTACACCCCTAAGTTATTTTTCTTTCGAGGTTTTTGCGAACGGTCTGCGAACGAAAGAGATGTGTCGAGTAATTTGGCACATGTCTATGCTATCGCAATTTTGTGAGCGAGATCGAATGGCAATCTGCCCACGCTTATTTTAGAGGGCGGAACCTCAACTTTCAAGAACCCTAAATCGATTTTGCAGATATACTTCCGAGACACGCGCTGGCAAGAGAAGATAATACGGTTTTACCACGGGAAATGTTACTATCGATATGCAAGTTCACATAATTTGTCTTTTTCCAATTCAATAGATCCGTTAGATTATCACGGATTTAAACAATCGTGGTTTTTTAAATACCATTTTGTTGCAGTCCGAACGCGAGCAGTGGCGCATTCGAACAACTATCGGCTCAGAAGCACTCTAACGGCGAAGTATAGTTTAAAAGTTATTAGAGTGGTAAAGCCACTTACGAGGCGTTCAGGTGATTAGCCTATAGCCTAAGTCGAAGAAATAAGTAGGGCAAAACAAATGCTAAAGGTGGACAAATCGGATAAACACTTGGCCGCAACATGTCGCCTTTGAATCGGTTCTTTCGGAAAGGACGTGGCTATTCGATAATTATTTTTTACTGTCCAACCTCTCAATCTATGATAAAAAAATATTTCTCCGCTCAAATGATTGTTGTAGAGCGTGCTTGTATTTTTTTATAATAATCTTTTCCCTGGTAGCACGTCGAAAAAAAATTCTTAAAGTTGCTATTCGAACAATTTAATTGCTTGCGCGGACCAGGAAATATAAAAACGCTATTAATTTCTGTTAATACACACGTTTCCCTGTATTCGACAGATCTGCACGTGCCATAAGTGCATAAAGATCCGCAGTCCGCCGATTGTAATCTATAATTACACGGTACGTAAACTACAATTTACCCAGAAATGAACTGTTCGGATAATAGAACATTCCGGTGATAGAACGTTTCGATAACGAACCGTTTGATAATGTTCCGATAGCGGAGGATCTGCTTGGATCTACAAATTCACTACCAGATTAATGAAGAAGATTAAACGAAATTGGTAATCGAATTTTTAGCTGTCATTTAATCAAAATAATTTCATTAATACAGCGGAAATTGGAAGGTTGAAATACGATTACAGTGATTGCTACTTCAACCCTGTTACAACGTTAAATGTAACGAAATCAAAATTAATTTCTAAAAATAAAATTTAAAAAAGAAAGACAAATACTTTTCTCTTTTTAAACGCAATCCGAAGCTCTTGAAAATTCGAGAAAACTTTTGACTACCTAACAAATGTTTTTCCCTGTGCAAATGGAGGTTGAGGAATGTGATCCTATTATTTTTCTAACGATTCTCTCGATAGTTGCCCAGCTAGGATTTTCCCTGTGAAAAATGTCCAAGCGTCCGGATGCTCGTGGGCGATGGAGCTGTCTAATTAAGTTGAACTGTTAATTGAGCTTACTCTGCTTCCTCGATGGTTTCCGTCATGGCGAGGAAGGCACAATTTAATATTATCGTAGCCATGACCATGTAATCGAAGTACTGATTCGTACTTAGGAAGATACAATACCGTCTTATAGGATTCCACGGTGAGAATATGAACCAACTGTTCGTCGCTGTGAACCTATGGATGTAGTTCTTACGAAATCTCTTCGAGACCACGCAAAACGTCTGGAACAGAGAGAAAAAGAACCATCGGGCCGCTATTAGTCCTCTCGAAAAGCATTTAGAGCGTGTTTAGTTGGTCACGTGACGGAAACAAAGAAATTTCGCGGGCGCGTAGAAAAATCGTTCCGAATTAACCGTGTTTTAGGTCGTGAAATTTCCATGAAAATATTTCTTATTCAGCGATATTTTAATGCCTAATTAATACATCAGTAAGTACATACTAATAGTACGTTCATAAAAAAGTTTCATTTCATCTGATTAGATTAATTGTAAAAGCATTGGGCAATGTAGAAATGTAATAGAAATATCAATTTCTAAGCAATTGTTTAAATAATAATCAGTAAAACAATTTTATTATAAAGTGATTCGCATTAATTTATTAACACATTACCGACCGGTGATTATTGCATAATATTGAAAAATCTATGGTACATGGGTAAACACTTTTTAATGGAACCTTCAATAGCAACAGCAATTTTCATTGTAAACTAATAGGTCACCCTCAATAACGTCATCTAATAGTTTCATTTAAGATTGCAATGTAAAAGAAAATTTCTATGCTTCCTTTGGTACAGCACAACTATTGAAAATCCTATTAATAGGCTTCCGGTAGGTAAAGTGTTAATATTGTTACTACCAATTACTAATTAGGAAACAAATTAAATATATTAACGAATTTTTTGAGTCATCTTCTGAACAATTTTTTAAATTTTGTATTCGAATTATGAATTTACCATCGGCTATATAATATTATTGATATTGATCATATGTATTATTCTTATATTGTGAATAATTGTAATATGTACCGGTACATTCATTTTTATAATAGAAATATATAAAATATGTAATGTGATTGTATGTATCATTTTGTAATGATATATTTACAATGTTATATGTATAGTCATACATATGATTGAACGAGTTACAAATGAACAATTGTATGAACAATTTTTGCACAACCAAAGTTCTTTCATAGACGATTGCAAAAACAACCTCAGCTGTTATATATTTACTTTCATATCGATGAAGTGATTAAAATTATGCAATATTTTCGTTTCATTTGAATTTATTAATTACTTCGTTCACACACACACACACACACTCACACACAACACTCGTTCCAATCTCACTAATGTGATAATTAAAAACAAAGAAGCACGTATTATACATCAACAAAAAAAGGTTCTGTATTCATTAAAATGGAATTGGTTAAAATCCTTTTGAATGGAATTAGATTTTAAATTTTCTAAATGTCTAATTACTAGACTGCGGATATTATGCATTTATGACAAAAATGAACAGGTACAATTTAAAGCAGTGGACATGTTAAATATATTTAAGGACATCAACGTATTAGTTTCAGCTTAATAGGATAACTAAAAGAAGAATACTATTTTTATTTGGCTCCTGTGTCCTGCAATCAATGCGAACATTTTTTTATTTCGCATAAAGATCCGCAGTCTACTAATTACTAAGATTGTAGTATTAAAATTATGTATTCTGAATTAATAAACATTAATTTCTATATAATATACGAGTTTTAAATTTTGAAAAATCAGGTTACTAAACTCGTGATATTAAAATCTGAAATAAATGCAGAAAATTTCTGCCAAATGTGAATTATTTGTTTAAATTTAAGACACGATATGGCGACCGTCGAAAATTATTTGCAAGATTAGGAGTTCATTTATCAGCCTCGCCGCGAAACCAAACAAAAAATTCGCACGATGACGCTTGCCGCTCCGTGTCAAGGCCGCGATTAATGATTAATAAAAAGCCTCGTTGGTAGATTGACCCACCGGTGGCCATCGCATCGTTCCCTAAATTTTTCTTTAAAACAGAAAGAAAAGAAAAACAAAAGTCTATTTTCGTGGCATTCATCGTCTTTTAACATTAAAACTGCTCCCCGATGACTCAACGTTTCACAGACACATCCATAAATATCGTACACGCTATATATGTACGTAAAAAATAACGTTGACCACGAACAATAAAACTTTTCGACGCGACCCTTTGTTTTCGAGATAATCGACTGTAAACATCGTGGATGCACTAGTTAGTGTTTCAAAGAGATATTCAAAGTCAATTTTCTCGAAAACGAACCCCCCCTCGTGACACCAATTTCTCATGGAGGATCACCGTGAATTTCGATTTTAGCCTGAGCTATCCCATAGATGGCGTGTAAAAGCAAATAAGTGTCTGTGTAGACATAAAATTTAATATTTCACAGGATATATTGGATATAAACTGCGGATATTATGCATTTATTAATTGCAATTATAAAGAATTAAAAATTTCAAACAAATATATTATCAATATCGAGAATTTAATTCTAGAACGTATAATAGAATTCTATCATATGACACTTTGTTTTCGAGAAAATCGATTTTGAAGATGCATCAAGTTCGCATGCTTAGCATTTGTGCAAAGTAGAACCGGTGGGTCACGAACAGACGCATCAGACGATTCCTATTCAATAGCAAGTGTGTTCGCAGGATTTTCAAACCTGATTTTCTCGGAGGCAAAGCCTCGTATAAAGAAATTTTATTATACACTTTCGTCTAATTTTTTGTATGTAGAATCACTCCCTTTTCGGTTACACCACCCTGTATAGGCATATGATGAATACAGACTTTCTTCTTCCAAGAAATAACCATATAAATAAACGCAGTGCAAGCGGTTAATGAAAAACATTCATTTCTGTACCTTGCAATTGACACTATTCTTATTTTGCATAAAGATCCGCAGTCATATTGCTGTGTAGTAATACTGCTGTGTAGTAATATTGTTGTATTTAGTAATATTTTTATACTATAGTAATATTGGTATGTAGTCATAATGTTATAATGTAATACTGTTACGTAGTCATAATGTTATATAGTAATATCGTTATGTTGTCATAACGTGATATTCTAATATTGTAACGTAGTCATAATGTTATATTGTAATATTGTTATGTAGTCATAATGTTATAATAGTACTATTTTGTATACTGCCATATTGTTATAATTGTTATTCCTAAATGATTTGTAGAATAGCGAGATGAAATGGAAAATAAAATTGGTGTGCGAAGATGTATGGGCTGTCAAGAGCCCCCCGCAATTTAACGGTTCCTTCGAATCGAAGAGTGTAATGGGGCGGGCAATATTTTAAAACAAACTCGTCTTATTTCTGTGCCAATTTCAGCGGCCATTTTAGATCCCGATTATCGGACATGGTTGTCAGGCTCCGGCACACGGCCTAATATTGCTGACCGCGAAAGTATTGGCGCGGGAACATGTCTGTAACAGAAGCCGCGGATCTTGTGTATTTACGGCTAATGCAAATGCACGAGACGCAATAAAACATCGGGTTTCGAGCGTGGGTTAATGAATCAAGTTTCCATTTTTGTTTAACTGTCGAACCGTTGCTTCGAAACGACAAAGTTCCCCTTCGATTATTCTTCAGTGTATCGATAGCCATTGCATCATATTCCGCTAACTTAATAGCTGCCATCAATAATCTAATAAGCGAACGTTTGAAAATAATTCGACCAATGAAATTATATTGGGTATGGGAATAAGTTTCCGCCCCTTTTTGTTGAAAAGAAGCGTATAAACAATTCCCATAACGTGTAAACGTTTTCCAACAGTAAATCGATCGACGTTTAATTCAATTGACAATTCTTTAAATGTTTGACGTGAATTTCCATCAAGTAATGCTCGGAAATTTGTATCTTCGAATTTTTTGGCACACCATCGCAATCTTTGTGCCTTACGTCGAGATCATGGTTTTGATGGAGCATCGTCCCCGTAAATATATAATAAATATAATATAGTAAATTATATGTATAACACCTTTCTTTAAAACAAAATAATGCAACATGACTTCCCGCAAATGCTGCTTACTTGGAACAAAAGTCGACATTTTTCACGCGAAAAATTGACTGCTGTTCACGCTCGAAACAATTGCCACTAACTGCGTTTTGAAGCTTAAACATAGACCTTTCAAAAACATGTACATACTCCGTTCCATCAAATACGCGATCGGTACTTAAGTACAACGACATCTCCAAAAGGGCGGAAACTTATTCCCATACCCAATATTTTAATTTATGATGTTGTGAAAGTTTACGTATATAAAATTTGACACAACGATCATTTTTTAATATTTTATAGGTTTCCAATAGGAATAGAAATTCGTTTTACGTAGTATTTGCATTTTTCCATGTGGCAAATATAATACTTTGAGCTCAAACAGTTCTTTTTCTAGTAAGAATTTTGAAAACTTGTAACACTGTGTATCACACAGTAACAGAATTATGAATAATTTAAAATATTCTCAAAGAGGGACTTCCAAATTCTAGTATATTCAAATTAAAAAAAAAAACGTTTGATGTTTTTCTCAGATATGTGTTCCACAAAGTGTGCTAACAACCATTACAAAAAGTTAGCATGTTTCTGCTTGAAAAATTTCAATGTGCCAACAGTGACCAACACTGGTCACTAAAATGATATTTTCTACAATCTGCCACGAATTTCACAATTTCCATATGCAAAGTTTATTAGTGTTAGTCGAATATATGCTGTACAAAACCCACTGAAAATAATTATAAAAACGTAAAAAAGTCGAATGTTTCAACAATGACCACGACAGTGGTCACGAAAATAATATTTCCTACAATCGTATCTCCCATAAAATTCACTATTTCGAGGTGAAAAAATTACTAGAGTTTGTCGAATATATACTGTACAAGACTAATCAAGAATTGTCCAAAAAGTCCGACCGGTTTTTCCATAAAAAATTCCTGAATGTGCACGTGCAGGTGTGCGCGAGCAGCAAGTAGTATAGTCGCGTGATGGGTCAGACATCGGCGACAGCGGTGAGAGACTTTAGAAAAGACATTGATAAAACCGCAATCGTTCGAATTTCGGTGTGCCCGAGGGCTCAGGGGCGCGACTCGGTTATCGGATTTCGGCAATTAGAAGTGAAAACACCGTTCTTTTTCTGTCGGAACATGTAGAAATTCTCTGGTTCACGCGACCGCAAGAAATTCGCGTTACTCGCGTCATCGAACCGGACGAAGAGTTTTCCTCTTCCCCGTCGAGGAATACCTTTCCCCTCTGCTGTACTTGAAAACAACGTCGAGACTCGGAAAATTGACTGAAAAAACTCCCACGGTATTCGCCAAGAGCCAAACAATTTTCTGCCGCGGCAAAGTCAGACCCGAAAATAAATAACACAGAATACGCGTAACGAAAGATTTAACATTAACAATTTGTTCGATGAATATATATTGCAAACTAATTTCACACAGTTGAATGGATGTCTGGAAGAAGGGCCTGCACCAGGTTCTTTCAATTTTATAGGAATCCAATTTTGAACTCAAACGTGAATTGCAATAATAAAAACCAGCTGACATAGACCGTTCTTCCCATTAAATTATTCATTTATTATACAGGGTGAGTTCGAAGAAACAGAACACTTAAATATCTACGTTACTTTTCGTTGTACAAGAAAGCTTCTTAGGGCAAAGTTACACTGTTTGAAGGGCCACATGTAACGGTGTAAGGGAAACAATTTTCGAGGTCATTTTTTAATGCGATTTCAAGGTCATTGATATTTTTTTAAATGGAATGAGGTATTTTGTAATACGTCAATCGATGCAACTGGACATTCGTTATAAAAAAAGTACTAAGTAGTTCACGAGATATTTCAATTTAAATAACTCTAAAACACCATTACTGTCGTACTAAGACGTTACTGAAGTAAGTAAACGCTAACATCAATGTCAATATCAATGTCAATTTTTCAATTTCAACTGCAATTTCAATATCAACTCTTCAACTTCATTTTCAAGTTGAATTTTTCAATTTCAACTTTAATTTCGACTCTTCCATTTCAACTTCAATTTCAACTGTTTATTGTATTGAACAGTGTATTGTGCAATTTTGTTTGAACTTTAGTTTCAATGTTTATTTTTTAGTAAGCTTCTGCTCTGTAATTATAATTTTAATCTTCTACATCAATTTTATGTAATTTGACGTAGATTTTAATTTAAAGTGTTTGTTGTTTGAAAGTTTGATAAAAATTCGCAGGAAAAATGGTGTTTTCGTATTATCCAGGCTCTTTCATCGCTTAGGACAACGAAATTGCATTTAACGACGTGCCTTGTGCTTCATACTCGGCCAGTGCTGGCACAATTGGTTAATTTCCTTCAAATAAAAACGCCAGACATTCATAATGTATGGATCAATACTAAGATTACAAATACCGAATATTCCGTGAGCCACGGCTACAATGTTACACGGAACCATTAACTGTGCCAATACATTATAATGCAGCAGTTTCTTCCATTAAATACATACTAACTTTAATTCGGGTTAAGAAAATGTGAAATTGCTGTAAGAATCTAATTCTAATAATATCTAGCGCAAACACAAATCGAAAGGCATGTATGTATAGTCGGTCACAAAATCGACATATACTTATCACATTTATCAAACACAAAATATCAAAGATTTCTTTTATTTTTGAACCAATTCTTTTAATGAACGTCTTATCAATTATCAATTTTGATTATTACACTTTTCGAATCAATTTCTTTGGTTGCAATTAGATGAATCCTGAAAAAAATGTGTTTCTTGAAGTTTCAAAAAATGGATCTTTATCCATAATAGGGAAAAATATGTATACAAACTACATATATATTAATTATCATTAAAAATTATTTCAGAAATGTTACGACCATTATCTAGATAAATTTGGATAAAAATATTTTCCATACACATTTGGGGATTGATTTTCTTCACATTCAATTGTTATATTTAAGAAGCTTATGAAAAAGTAAATTTTTCTTCCAGTATATCAGTTGCGAATCAAAGTTGATTAGACTTTGTTCGATGCCACGACAAATCTTGAATTCTCGGTAAAATTTTTGTTTGAACAGTTGAAAATTATCCATACTCGAAGAGATAAAAATAAGGTTTATTTTAAACAGATAAAAATAAACCTCTCGTTCGAAACAGTTTAAAATAAACTAGAATGTAAAAGGGGATCTGATTATTCAACACTAACCTAACGCTACAATTCGAAATGACCAAACCTTCCAGTTCCTCTCCCACAACAAAGAAAGGATTACTCATCCCCCGGACACAAGCCATCCCCCCATCCCCAAGAATCCGAAAATCTCAATAATAGCCGCGTCATTATGCTTGCAAGCGATCCGAATAGAGTATCGGATTCAGGCCACCTATTTCGGTGTGAGCGAGATCAAGCTGGTGAACCGGGCATCGATTAAAAAAGCCAGGACGTACCTCGTCATATATAAAGTTGTCGATCTCCTCGAGCGGCCTGCCGTAGAGGTCGGTGGGGAACGGTTCGTATTTGTTTGGAAGCACCGCGCCGTCTTCAACGGACATCCGCCTCTTCGGTTGAAACCCGTAGTCCCTTACAAGCTGCACAGTCCTGTTCTCCAGCCTGTCCAGACTCTCCTTGGTGAACAACTTGACAGTCTGCTTCCCCCCGGTCGGTGTTTTGACGCTTCTGCTGCCATTGTCGTTCCCAGATTCTCTGCCGGGGTCGGGTACGTCCCCGTTAACGTTAGCACGTGGCGTTCCAAGCGGGTCGACTTGAATCTCGGCGCTACCCGAGTCACCTGTGCCGGAATCGGCCGAAGTACCCGCCACAGCGGTCAGTGGGGGTCTAAGTCTCACAACGTCCCTGGCCCTGGCGGTCTCCCCCCTCTCGACGACTGCGTCGGGGTCCGTCGAGTCCCTGGAGGGGGGAGCGCGTCTAGCGTCGGCCGCCACTCCCCTCCCTTCGGTTGGTCGGGCCTCGTCGTGATTAGCGAATCTACGGCGAGTCTCCTCGGCGTAGGAAGCCAACGGGTAACTGGCGAAGATGGGAGAGGGTGTCTCGCAACCGTCGGTCTCGTTACCCGGGTACTCGGGGGGACTGAGGCCCGCAAACCCCGGCGGCGAGGCCTTATCGCCATCTTGAGCGGTGCCGGTCTCGCTGGCCGGCGAGATGAGGATCGAGGCGGACGCCTTCCTACCGCTTGACGTCGGCGTTTCGGCGTCCCACGGTTGCGGCTCGCTCCACTGGTCCCTACCTCGCTGGGGCCCGTCCCCCCGCCTGGAGAGCTCGTACCTGGCCCCAGCATGCTCGCCCCTCCTCGTCGGTTGGGGCGTTCGTGAGAGGCCGATCCGCTGTCGGTCGGATAACTCGAACTCTTCGGGAACGGGTGCCGCCGGCAGGTTCAAGCTCCGCTGGCTGCCGACGTCGCGGGACAATCGAGCGCCCCTGTGAACGAGCTGCTCTTCTCTGGAGAGGCGGCTCGCGTACAGGCCCGCCACTCGAGGCCGATTAGCGAAGCCATTGTCCTCGGAGCCGTCGCCCGGAGAGCATCCCTCGCGGCCGCCTCCTTGCGAAGGTATCATTGGGATCTGTGGGTCCTCGGCTCATCGAAGTCTGCAGCCCGAGCATCAGCCGGGCCTCACGCGACTGGCCCCGCGGGGCCTGCGTCCTCCACCTGCTGCTCCCCCGGCCTCGAACGGAGCCCCGGGGACGATCGCCTCGGCCCCAACATCTCGTTTATCCCGGTTGTTGCCGCCTCCCGCGAGGGCTCCCTCGAAATTTCGAAGAGCGGGATGATGCGGTGTTCCGAGCTATCGACTGAGCGCGCCGAATGTGTGTCGCGCGGCCACGGTAAGTATATAGGCTCTCTCTCGGCTTTTCTCGTCGATGACGCCGCTGCGACGCGACGCGCGTTCCGCCTCCGGTGTCGAGACGGTGGTGGATCGCTAGGGGCCTAATCCGGCCTGTCCTGCGACGACTCCTGCGTTGTTTCGGCGACACGCGATCCTACGGCGATTCGCATCGTGCACTACTGCCACGGAGTAGACGGGTGGAGGGGGGGGGGGGAGGGGGCTGGCAGAAGGTTTTGAAACGGGGTTGGTTTCTTGCACGGGGAATATTCCTCTTGGGCTGCTTCGGCGCTGGGTCACTCTTGGTTCCGACACTCACGAGCCTCCCTCACACACATCCAAACACGCACACACGCACACACGGGGACACCACCTGTTCTAGCCGAGGACCGCTGGGCGAAACGTGTGCCCGATACTACTCGGACGATGAGATGACAACGTCGTCGTGCCGATGAATACGGCCGCGCGGGGAGGGGTGCAGGCGGGCTGACACAGTGACGAGTACAAAGGGGGAGCGCGCGAGCGTGTCCGAGCGGAGACGCGGGGGAGAAAGTGGCACGTAGCGGGGCCGGGAGAAGGAGAGACAGCCCCGCGGCGGTCTGCAACCCCTCTCTCTTTCTCGCGAGTCATATAGCTCGATAAATCGTCTCGCGCTCTCGGCGGCGGCTCTCGTCGAGGGTGCGAAATCACGGACCACTCTCCGGACGAGAACTGTGACGACACGTATGGGAGCCGAGTCGATTCGCTCTCTTCTTGCTTTTCGCCCTTCGCGCGCGCGCGTATCGAACGCAGGCTTTCTCGTTTTAGGGTTGCCAGATACGAGGCGGTAACGTGCACACGCGCGTCACGGGTTATCGCTGCCGCGAAACTAAGCGGACCGACACGGACGTTCTTCGGCCACCCTTAGCGCTAACCCCCACCACCGAGCCCGACCCCTGCAGGTGACGAGGCGGACGCTTAATCGCTTGCACGGCCTTGCCGATCTAGCGAGCTGCGGCGCCACGGTGTTTTATATTCTACCATTATTTACAATATTTTTTTACGGTCGCCATCGCAAGGCTTATGCCTCCGACGATTTTATCGTATCCGTGGCTAGACTCCTTCGAATCCTCGTACATTCAATTGTTTTCAGATATTTTTGAACCCACTTCTCTCACTTCTCGATTCCGTAGAAACACTGGTCAAATGGACCCGACATACGCCATTCTAGAGTTAATAATTAAAGTTTTCTATGATATTCAATGATATTGCACTTTGTAAGTTTGACGCATATTTTTTTATGTTTTTACCTGAACAAGAACAAAAATCTACAATAATCTTGCTATGGATCGACAAAAGTAATAAAGAATTTGGAAGTGAATAGTTTCGACGACGAATTTATAACTTTTATGGAATAATATCTTTTTTGTATTTCAAAAGAGAATAGAATGTATTTAATAGGACATTTTAAATGTGAAGACTATTACTGAAATAAATACTGGTAATTAGTAATATTAAAATCGTAAATTCGTTATCAATGTTATTGACAATGTCTACAACGGGAAATTTTTGTTGCATAGGTATATGTGTCTACAGAAATTAACTTTACAAACATTTATAAAATCTAAATACCTTTTAAATTCCTGCTCTAAAATAATAATCATATAAAATATATATATATATCATGATCATGTACATATTAAATAAATATAAATATATATATATTCAAAGAAATTGCGTTTAATAGAATTTAAAATTGTAAAATATCTGTTGAATAAAACTACGTTCGCAAAGAATTTAAATTCAAATTTGCCGCGTGCGTCTCATCGTACGCAACCCGCCCGACACCGATGCGTTTAGTACTTCTAGCAGAGAGGAAATTTCCTCTTTGCTTCTAGCCTTGATTGCGGGAAATATTCAAATATTTAAACAAATCCCCACTTCACCTCTCCACCATGGCAATCCAAAAAATCTCACTACATCTTCCCTTAAACCACCTTTTAAATATCTCTTAAAATAAAATCTGCGAAAAGTCACAACGTCATGGCAAAGAAAAAGGGAGCAGGGTCGAACAACATATAGCAGTGGCGTAGGAGCACATTTCGTGCCAAGTGGCGCGAATGTAACTTTCGAACCGCAAAGAATATTCTGAAATCAAATTTTCACTGAAGGTTATTAAAAAATATTTTCTTTCTGATTATACACAACGTAATTCATGTTGTATTTGTTACATAATCACCTTCTTCATTTTTTAAACTGTATTACTCGAAAAAGTAACAAACAGAAAATATCACATTACTTCGTCAGGATATAATGAAAATAGAAGTAATTCTTTCGGTAACTAAAGGTATATGAATGTTCGTTGTAACTGCAATTTTGATTAAGTGTTATCAATTGAACTTGAAAGTGGAAGACAGAATTGATTTTTTAATAAAATGGGGTACTTGGTTAAAATGTGGAAAGTTAAAATGAGAGTTTATTTCCTCAAATAAAAAAGAAGGTGCCGAATGCAGCGGTGTCGGGCAGATTGCCTACGAGGTGGTGCACGCGGGAAGTTTGAATTCGAATTTCGCAGGGACGTATCTTTATTTCATATATGTATGTATACTTTACAATTTTATATTTTATATTAAATATAGTTATATTATTAAATATATCTCATAGTTCCATATTTTATTAAAGACAAATTTATTTAAGAACAGAAAGTAATATTCCCAATAAATAAAAAATAAACTATCTTCATATATTATTAAATCAAAATTTTGTGACAAACATATTTCGTATAATTACTGTATTATACACTGCTCAAAAAAATTAAGGAATCACTTGTGCAAACCCGAAAAATTGGTCCCACTTTACGTGATCATAACTCCGTCAAAAATTGCCGTATCGATATCGTTAAACAATGGTTTGAAAGCCTGAAACCTCTGGTTTCAGATACGCAGTTTCAAATTGTTGCTATGTTGGGTTTTTACAAAGTTATTGCGAGATGAAGACAACATTGACGGTTAACAAAAATTTTGTACAAGTTTGGAACATCACACGGGGAGCAACAAATTTTTTTGATAAATCGCGTTAATATCATTTGGAAGGGCTATCTTTCCTGTATATATATATGGATTAGTAATTTATTTTGTTTATTTCTGTAATTACGGCATTTAATATATATATATGCAAAAAATGTATACAACATGCAGATTTCATAATTATTTGCTAAACTGTTTTTTCTGATCCACAGAAATAAAAAGTTAGACTATTTTGATTTTTGATAAATAAAGTTTATAAATATCTCTCCACTATAAAAATTCCCTGTTACATACATTGTAAATACTATGGTGAAGAATGTAAATCGCTCATATTATTAAAAATAACAGAGTATTATTATATATTAAACATATATCATTTGGTATAATCTAAAATACAAATTGCTTTGATATTACAATTAAATTAAAATACTAAATAATAGCAAATATGACATAGGACAGTACTATCCTCGCTATCATCATTAGATAGGAGATTTTCATGCAAACTCTCAGTTTCAAAGAACTCCTTTCATCGATTAAACATTTCGTCTTAATAGAATCCAATTTTAGATAAAATAAGAATGTTCTAATTTATATATAAACGTTGTCTTGTACTTGAAAAATTTGCATACGCCGTAAGCGCACAAAAATCCATAATCCAATCATCATAATCGAGCGGTTGTACTAAAAGATTGTAGTGTAAACAATGTATTTATTTTTACATTAGTAGTTCAACATTGGTACATATCCATATAAAGATGCATAGTAACATCAGTACTCAACACCCATATGATCATGCTAATTGCATACGTGCTCGCATACTGTATCTGTATATATACATATTTATACCGAAAATCGACAGTGTCGATCGGAAATTCAATTTTGGTTCGCGTTTGAAGATAAGAAAAATCGATCTAACCAACGAGTACTCTATTATACTTTCTAAAATTTCCGTTGCACTCTGCGTCAATCAAAATACTCTATTACAGCTGTGAAAGTCAGCGCCCGCCCCTCCGTAGCTTTTTTCCATTATTCAAAAGTTGATTCAAAAGAAATCAACTGAAATCTGACGCTTTCTCCCCTATCTTGATTACAACTGTTCGGTTAATTCTAGTCAGTTTAAAATCAGAAGTTCGTTTAAAAAATTAAGAACTCGTTCACGCTTACACTGACGCATGTGATGTACATGTCTCCATACTTCATGTAGGAATACCTATCGGAACTCCGAAGCATTTTATATGATGTAGTACGTCCGAAATAATTTACAAAATAAGTATGTATCCCGGAATTGATGGTATGTAAGTTGTAAATTGAATTTGCTAACTCGATCTACATTCTCGAGGTTCAAAAATATTTCAAAAATGTTCTAGCTAGGTCCTAGCATAAATTTTTCGTGCATTCGCGATTTTGTTACACCCACTCGTTAGCAGTATTCTCAATTATTAAATTGTAAAAATATATTAATCTTTGAAATTGCAAAGAACATTAGAGTTTTATTCCTTTTAGAATGAAAAAGTCGAATGCAGTTGAAAGGAATTCCGTGTGGTTTTCTGTTCGGTTCCTACTACATTATAAAACGCTTCTTGCCATTCTCTCTTATAAAGTTTTATATACATCTCAGTTGAACAATACGGAATTAGGATCTTCGTTGTCGAGCTGCTTCACGTGTCTCAGCACATCCTTCTTCGTGATGACTCCCAACAGTCGACTGCAACAGTACTTGTATTATATTGTGTTTGAGCTGCATCGTAATTAACTTATACTCGTTATTACAGTAATTAACAGTTTTCAATTGATTGAAAACATTTAAGTATGTAATTCAGTTACACTCCTGATTACAAGTAACAATATGTAATTGAATTAATTGAAATATTTGAATTATGGAATTCAGTTAAGTCGCAATATTAATTAAATTATTATGTGATTATAGTAGTTTGTAATTCAATTACGATGTAGCTCGATTGCTATGCAGTGAAATAAAGTGTTAGAAATACGCACCCATTATGCGTGACAAGCGTCTGCCTCAATCCTAATTTTCTAAACATATCAACAAGGGTTTCCATGGGTGTCTGGTCTGTGATAGTAATCGGAGCCATGTCAAGGATCTTCTTCAACTTCAGAGGAGGTGGGGAGTGGTTCTGGATGTTGTTTCCATTGGTGAACAAAACTAACGACTGTCCAGTAATCTCTTCCGTCATGCGTTTCGCATTTGCTATTGCAAGATTCAAATCTCTACGCGACACAAAACCAACGAGATACTGGGACTCTTTCGAGACTATCACGGGGAAACCGTTGTGTTCCGTTTCCTTCAACAAATTCTCAACATCTTCGACCGTCATTGAATCCTGTGTTAGTACGTGGAGGGCTTCGTTTCGTCTAAACAAATTTAGTCATTTTGAAAAATCAAGATGCAATAAAGCATTGAAAAATTATAAAATTTCTAAGGCGGACGTGTACTTAGTACTTAGCAAATTATTTACTTAGGTTGCATGACATCCGCAGCGAGAGTGGTGTGTTGAAATTCGTCCTTGCTGTCGAGGAACGGATACCCGTTTAGGTCAATGTGCGCGTCGTAGATGCCCTGCTTCCCAAGGGCGTCGCCGACCCATTTGCTGGCCATGGCTGCAGCCATCAGGGGCACGATGTACCTGACACCCCCAGTTAGTTCAAACATAATCACCACCAAGGATACTGTCATCCTGGTGACACCACCGAGGACAGCAGCGGCTCCCACCATCGCGTATAACCCTGGAGTTATGCAGTCCACGCCTGTGGAGCATTCTTCACTGAACATCCATATGTGTGGATAATTATAGGCAAGTTGCTCCATGCCTATGCCAACTATGCGACCCATTATGGCTCCCAGGCAAAGCGACGGGATGAACAGTCCGCAAGGTACTTTCATGCCGAACGTAAATATCGTCATGACGAGTTTCAGGATTAATGCTAATACTAGCAACCATATTGCCTTGTAGACACCGGGCCCAGCTGCCGCTATCTCTATCGCCGACTTTACTGCGGTGAAGTTTCTATTATAGTCGCTGAATAAAAAAGAAACCACCTGTTAGACCAAAATCTACAGAATTGTTTTACGCGAGCAACGTATTTGCACAGCTTTAACAATTAAATCACAATTAAATTTCTCAAAAATTTAAAATGATAGAGAAACGAATTTTCATATTACTATTCAACACAACAACACATCAACACCGTAGATGTTTACTACTTTAATCTGAATGAAATAATTAGCAAAGTTAATTATTTATTGTTTCATTTCGTTTGACGTTTGACCATTCTGTCAATTTGACACACGAGGGGACACGTTTGGTTGCGAAACAGGGGGACGGACGAGGGCTAAAAACCTGTAAGTATAATTGATGGTCCATTGAATGTTACGAACCATAAAATGTCAGCGTTTGAAACTCCACACTGACTGAACAACAGATAAATAAGTTGACTTGTACTCATTCTAGTATACGGATTTGGATAACCAATCACCGCCGTTGCCACTGTCACTATAAGAACCTCGGTGACCGGGTACTGTCCCAGCTTCGACGTCTTACGGTACCGGCACCAAAACAAGTTCGCCTTGATAAACAAAGTGGCGATTACCCCCTAGAAAACAGAAGAGAAATATTAAAGTGTCCATTGTGTATGACGATGATTTTGGAACAAAAGCTTACCCCGATTATCCCCAGCATGACAAAGGGTATCAGCTCGAAGAATATCCAGGGCTTGTTGTATTCGACGTAAAAGAGCACCGAGTGCTCGTTGCCAAATGGGTTTATCGATCGCAGAATAAAAGCAGCTATTAAAGCACAGAAGAATGACCGCCATAACGTTTTCAGCGGAAAATAGTAGCTCACCTGAAAAATTAATATATAATTATAGTTTGTTTTCCAAGTAAAAGACCTGTAGACTATAATGATATTTATAAAGTCGGACATTTCATATGAATCAACCATTATAGTTATGAACGCATTGAAAGTCTCTTCTGTCAAGGAGGGTTTGTTTTTTCAAATTCTTACTTCTTCGAGACTGAAGAGAACGCCTCCGATTGGAGCACCGAAAGCAACTGAAACTCCAGCAGCAGCTGCTGCTGACAAGATCTCTCTCTTTTTAGCTTCGTTCCTGCCATATTTTGGAAATAGGTAGGAGAATATGTTTCCTATGCAACAGGCTATGTGGACCATCGGACCTTCCTTGCCTAAATTCAAACCAGCCGAGACTGATAGGATCAGACCCACCGATTTGATTATCAATGTCCATTTTCCTAAATATCCACGAATAATGAATCCACTTAGAATAGTTTTTATCTATAATATAAACAACGCAGAGTTATTATTCGTGAACGATTCTATCCTATAGTTTTCACTGTCCCCATATATTGTAATCTTCTCGCGTTTTGATAACCAGTAGATTCCTATAGTTACAATGTTTCTCTATATAATAATTGTTATTTGGCATAAAAATCCGCGGACTGCTTCTAAGAATTACCTATCGGTTCTCAAAACGCAAAAGAACTGTTGGACAGCAACTTTGTTTTGTATCCATACATACTTCAGGAATACCAGAGCCACAGGCGTATGGAGCGAACATTCTTACTAATGACGCAGACAGGGAAGCAAACAAAAGAGCCCAAGCTATGTAGAACATGTATGAAATCATGTAAGGGCCTGCACCATCTTTCGACTGGCTAAACACTTCTGGCCATGCCAACCACTGGAACAAGAGAAAACAAAAAAAACAATAATCTTTATTAATCTAAGAGTTGTACGCATTCACCCGTTTCCATTCGCTCCTTCTTTCACCCCCTTTCTTCTATTCCTATCTACCTATCTACCTGAGAGCAGTTGCCACCATCAAAAGTTGTCTCGTTGTAACTCCAACAACATTGTTCTTTGTTCAACCAAAAAGCTTGAGGACATATACCGAACTTTAGGTCGGTCATCCAGGAGGCACCAATATCTATGATACCTGCGGCAACTCCTGTAAAGAGGCCGACCAATAAAACACACAGCCATCCGGACCACGCATCATGAGCACCCTTGATTAAACCCCAAATGGAATCGTGCTTTTTCTTGACAATGTATCGGTGTCGCATTCTATCTCTGGCAATATCTCTTTGCCAGTCGATCGTGTGAAAATCATCGTATTGGCCAATTCCAGGGATATCATCGGAATCCACTGAAACTGAAACGATGAAGATTAAGGATTCAATGGGAGTAACACTTACGTTAGGTGTTATTCGACACAATCTCGGAAGAAGTCACTCACTGTGAGAGGAAGCATCGTCAATTCGAATACAATTGTCCGAGAAAACAGTATTGTCTCCCTGATGAGCGTTTACGTTGTTGACCTCCAGCATGTCGTCGTCGCTGCTCAGATTATTCTCGCGTCCAGCAGTTCGATTCCGCGATCGCACATCCTCTACAAAATGCACATCATCTGAGTTCTCTACCTGTCACCGTAGAAACAAAAATCTTTTACTAATTCTCACTTTTGCGTCTCTCGATTGAAATGATTTCAGGGTAACGTACCTTCGTATCAAGCGATTGGTATGTTGTTAATGTGTTTTGATAATTTTGCGGCAATGTGTTGCTCAACAAATTTGTGCCTTTCAGTGGAAACTTCTCCATGGCATCGCAACCTGTGAAGTATGATTTAATGCGATGAGAATAATCAATACAAAGTACACTATGGTAGAACTCCATTTGTTTGAACTCCACTTAGTGGAACCGATGACGTCAAATAGCCGATTTACGTCACATAGCCGATTTACAATATTTATGAAATCGACAGATAATTAAAATGTTATTATGTTCGGGAATGAAAAATAATTGCTTCACTCCTATTATGCATAAAATAACTGTAGAAGAAGGGATAATCTGTGAGCTCTTATTATCCAAACTATCTGGGTACTTGAACACTGTTGTCTGAATGAAATTCTACTGTATAGAAGAAAAATGGTTAAATTAACTCCTTTGTAGATGGTAAATACAATTTACAGAGCATCTTACGATCACCTTTGACTGTTTTACTTCCAAGCATAGTGGAACTATACTGCTCTAGAAGAGATTACCATGTTCTTAGTCTGTACATATTTCATATTGGATTATGCTAATGAATAATTCATAATTGCTGGCTGTAGCATTAAATTGTAATCTCTTCATTAAAATTCATTTCGTTACATTCTATATTAATTTGATATAGTTTTATAAAATTACATTAAATTTTTATAATAAGACAATGTTCGATACGCGTACATCTCTATTAGCAAACATTTACATTTTCATTTAATTACCGAACACAACGTATCCAAAATGATTTACAATTTACATTGTGTTTCAATTACATAACAATTCAACTACCACATGATTACAATGTAATTGCAATTGCATGTGACTGAAAGCAAACCTAATCAAAATTAAATATATTTAAAGTATAATATTATCATAATTAACATTGAATCGAATTGAAACACAGTATAATTGAAATCCGCCATAAATGAACATGTTTATAATCGCAATCGAATGTAACTAAAATCGACTGTAATTGAAATCGAATATAATTCTATGTAATTCTAGTTCAATTGCATTGTGCTTTGTAGTTGGACTTGAATAGCAATTACGAAATACATTGTAATTGAATTAAACAAGTGATCGAAATTACTTCGCGATCATAACTCATTGAGAAAGCTAATTGCAATTCTGAAAAGCTATGCCACATTTTAATGTCAATGTTGCAAACCATTTCGGTTACAATAATACACGTAAAAATTATAAATTGTCAGTTCATATCAGAAGGTTATGCTAATCTGCTAATTTCACGTGATCTAACTGGATTTTTCAGAAGCAGAAAGAAAGATTTTATCAAATCATGGAGGCTTTTAACAATGACAACAGATAAGAAACAATAACAGACGTACTGACGAAAATTTTGGACGACTCCAATTAAACAAGTGAGGTTAGAAACGTCCATGTAAAAGTACAAAAAGCCGTTCAAGTGAAAGTTAAGCGAACAAATATTTCACTGGAACATAAAACACGCCTTGATCCGTGTCGAAATATGCAGTGAAAGAATGTTCGTTCTTTTGAGGTTAGGTTTAACACCGTAATTCGAATGGATCAAGATGTTCATTTGCTGTTTCGCACTTACCATTTTTTCAGCCACTGTGTCCCTTAGCTTTCCGTTCATAAGTCTCTTTGTTGTTTTTAGCAGTTCAGCAACAAGCGATACCGTTTACTTCCATCGAGATGAAAATTCCACCTCACAAATATCCTTTTCGACCACGGAGAAACTATAATGGAAATACAGGCAAAAGGGACACTTGTCAAAGCAGATCTCTTTTTCTCTCTCACCTGTTCTGTTCGGCCTTCTTTCTTCCTTATTTAATTAAAGTGTGTCACTGAGCGCCATCTTTCCATTCCCTGTTGAACAAGCTGTGTGTGTTTCTTTAAATATTTCTACATTCAGTATTTTTATTCTATATTTTTCGACATATACAATATTTAGAATAGATCATTTTCCGATATATTTAGAATTTTATAATTTTCTATTTTATTTTGTACTTTTGATATGTATTTAGATCATTCTATTATTTTCTATTGTATTTTGTACTTTCGATATGTATTCAGATTAAAATATTATTTTATTCTATATTTTCTATGTATTCGAAACTTTTAGTATTACCTGGTATATTACAGACGGAGGTACAGGAGTAGGGCACCATGTATTTTTCTGTGGGGCTCTACATAGACTCTAAAAGCCCCCTTACCATTTCCGTGTCACATCCTGCCGTATCAGCTAGAACTAATATTGTTGCATAGAGTATTGGTTTAAAACTCTACTCTTATACCTCATCTGTGGTGTATTATCTTATGTTTCTCTATATTCCTACATAACATTATTTTGTTTTATTGTTTCTAGAAAATACTTTTCCACGATTTTGTGATTATTTTATTCTAATTTCGCTTTAAGATATGTTCTCGTGATTTCGAGAGTATTTTACATGTTATTATTTCGTTTTGAAATATTTTCCCATGATTTTGAGATTACTGTTTGATAATTCTGATAAAATGTCTGATATCATCTTAAAAATATTAGGGGTAAAATGAAGTTAAAGTATATTGAAAGAGGCCAAAAGATGTTTTCTCTTATTGTCTCTTTTTTGTACATACATTAATGAAAATTCGAAGTGTATATACAATATATTTTGTAAACCTTTTAATACTGGATCGACTGGAATTTCAAATTCCAGTTTCTATGTTTCTTAATTCTTCTTTTGCTGTTACATTCGCAAAACCTTGATATTTAATAGGGTAGGCCAACAGATTTCCCTTATTCCAAGTGTAAAGTTCCTGAAAATTAACAAAATCAAATACTTCGATATTTCTATTTGGTGTTTTTAATTAAAAAGATTTACCTTTGTTTTGTGATTGTAACTAACAGCCGTAGTTTTATGGTAAGGATTTGTGAACGATAAATGAACGGGTATAGTAACATTTTTATAAAGATCGAAAGCCAATCTGGAAAAGAAACCATTATTGAATAGACAATGCGCTTGTTTTGGTTATAGGTAGTAAAACGAACTATACCTTATTTTCATGGTTTCTTCGGTGACACTATGAACAGCATAAAGTACTCCTCCGGCAATGAACATTTCTCCAAATTTATGGTGATCTATACTAATATTCCATGCATATTGAATATTCATATTACTAGCATCCATTTTTACTACAACTGTGTTATTTGATGGTAACCCATATATTATCCATAAGCCTGTTAAGAAATATATATCTAATGTTCAAATGTATACAAGATTATAAAAAGGTAGTCTGCTTTACGAAAACGTTTTGGGTCATTCCATGCCAAATCGATCACTTTTTGCAGGCACCATCGTTGATTTTGTTCTAAATGAAATATGTTGTAGTCCATGTGAAATTAGTGGGGGTTTAAGTCATCATTTTGCTGGTTTCGAATTTTTTTAGAAATGGCAGGCCTTCAAAGTTTTCAGTTTTTGCCCATTTTGGCGAAAACGGGCCTCACTTACGAATTTTTATCTCAGGAGCTGTTTGTCCGATTAAGCTACATTCTTTTTTGTTTTATTCGGAAAGGATTGGGCTATTACGAAATAATTTTTTCAACCTCGAAAATCAACTGTATAATGTCGAAAAATTTAAACAAATTCTTTTTTTACGTTTTTTTCGATGAGGGGCCAGAGTAATTTAAATTTTGAAAAAAATTGTTGGTAAAAATTGGTTGTATTCCTTGAAGTTTCCCCTTTAAAATGAGCCTGGTTCGATGCATTAAAATCTAGTTCTACAAAATTGGCAATTACCATTTTCATCGACGTTGAAATCGACATAATTAAAATTGTGATTAGGCGTGTAGAGATAGTTTCTTGTGTTCACTAGTAATCCTGGAAGGTGCAGTTCACACCGTAGAAACTCTTTATCGCATATATGATCAGAAACCGACTGTAGATTAAAGCGGAAAATAGAAGACCGATTTATGGGATTGTAGAAGAATGATTTGTTGTACACTATATGCCCATTTCCCTGAAAATAGATAATAAATAATTTCAAACGATTTCATTTCTCGTATAATAGATCGTTAAAAACAGTACAACACACCTGAAACGGATAGGGCAATGCAATGGAATACGAACTGCCATTTTTGAAGTGATCTTTCGACTTGTACTCAAAAATGAAAGAAGTATCGTTCTTCCTAGTAACCCAAAGTTTGTCGGAGGAGCTATCCATTCTCGAAGATGCATCATGCATCCAACTTCCGTAATGATCATCCATTGTGCCTTTCAAAACTGGCTTTCCTAAAGCTTCTATTACACCATCTGCGGAAATTTTAATGAGTAACTAACTCATCAAACTCAAAAAACGTTTAAGAGAGGGGCCTGGCTTAAAATAATGAAAATAAGGTGATGTTTCTGATTTTTTTCTAATTTCTAATCACATTTTTTTGTAAGAAACTATAAAGCGGTTCTCTTTGAAACTTTCAGGATAATTTGTTTCATACTCGAGGAATGTGGAGTAATCTTTTCGTTGAGAAATAAGTGATAGTACATAACTATCTCAAATTTTTGTCTGAAACTTTACGAATATAATCTCGGTACGTGTTATTATTAATTAAAGCAAGAGAAAACAATCAATTAAAAATTTTCAAGGCTCCTCTCTAATATAGAGTTTAATTGACCTGCCAATCGTGGCGGAAGTCCAGTAAAGTTAACGCTTCTGAGAGGCTGGACGTTTAAATATTCTGCAACGTCTGTAAAAGTGCATCTCAAAACAGGACAAGCTGCGCAAGTCTCACGTTGCGCACAAAGTTCCTCTAAATCAACGTGTTGCGGTGCTGGATCCCCATAAGCAACATGTTTTCCACTCTTTAATTTATCTACGTTCTTTATATCATCTGAAATTATTTAAAATATTTAATTTTTTCATTAATTCTCTACTTTGATAATATAGTTCATGATAAATGTCTGACCAGTGACTACAAACGTGCCCTTGGTAATGTCAATATCGTTCTTGGCAACGCAATGGTAGGTGCCGTGGTCCGCTAAAGTTATTCTCATAATTTTCAATCGCATTTTCAGCTGAAAAATCATTATAATATTATTTATTGTACGTTTATTATTTACCATATGATATAATATTATTTATATTACCTTATAAATATCTCTCCTATCAGAAATCACTATACTATACTTGTCAGACATTTTCAGTCGGCGACCATCGTCACGTTCCCAGTAAAGATTGGGTTCTGGGTATGCTTCGACTTCACATTCTAGGGTCGCAGTGCTCTGACTGCGTACGTGGATTATTTGGTTTCGTATTCGAATGAATGGCGCAACTGAAAAATTATCTTTATTTCAGTAACGAACAATCAGATAAGCTTACACTTCTCAGTGAGTATCTTTACTCACACTTTACTTGAAGTTTAAACTTCTTCTGTGCTCGAGGGGGGACTCCATTGTCAGCTATACAAGTGTACTCTCCCATGTGCTCTCTGTTCACTACGCTGACGTTAAATGTATGTCCAACAATAGAAGTCACTATACAATAAGTTTTACAAGTATGAATAGAAAGAACAGCAGAGAATATGAGTGTTCGTAAAGAGAATATTTTAAATATCGCTGATTGTGTGTCATGTTTCGTATTACCATGCCAAGATCCTACAGGTATGGCACTACCATCAGTTCTAGACCACTGAATGACAGGTTGAGGTTTTCCACTCGCTGCACATTTCAATCGTATGTTGGTCCCTTCGTAAACTGAAATTAGTCCTGTGGAGTTCATGGTCGCTGGCAACATTCTATCATCTGAAAGATTTTGGAACAAAGCTGTTGGTAAAAATATAATTTCTGAATATTTTTCTGTAAAATTACTCACCTAAAATAGAAGGTGGAATTAACAGATCGTTTACATTATAGTCATTCATGTTCACCTTCCAGGCTGATATCCCTGGCTTGCCATCTTGGCCTGGCAAGCCTGATTTACCAGGCGGACCTAGCTCTCCTAAAGTTGTTCACATCAACAACGTATCTTTTTTTGTTTTCACCCATGCGCAATTAGAATGAGGGAAAAGAAGGTTAAGTTACCACGCAGTCCAGGTGGTCCCTGCGGCCCAATTTGACCTGGCCTTCCTGAAATTAATGTCTCGATTAGCTGAAATATTCTTTTTATCTGCTGTGCAACAAGAAATATTCAAATTAATGAAGCAGTTACCATCTGTGCCATTTCGACCAGGTCGCCCAGGAGATCCATTCAGCCCTGGTTTACCATTTATCCCTGGATGTCCGTCTAAGCCACTACGTCCAGGAATTCCGTCGAGACCAGGTTCACCTGGAACTCCATCTCTACCATCGAAACCTGGAGGTCCCAGATCGCCTTTTAACCCACGAGGTCCTGGAGGACCAGTTAAACCTGGTGGTCCCTTCGGACCAGTCATTCCTCGCAATCCTGGAAGGCCTGGCTCACCAGGTGCTCCTGGGCTTCCTGGCGCTCCCGGTAGTCCCGGTGGACAGAATTTCATTGAAGATCGACAGAAATTCTCAATGGCATCAACCTATGGTATTTAAAGCTATTATTAAGATCCTTCTCCTCAGTCTTCTGTAATGTACTTATAGAAAACTAAACCTGGACACGAGTGTCTGCGTTTAGCCACACCCATTCGTGTCCCATGGGAGTAATCGGAGAGGATGCCAAGCCCGATGCTGCTACAGGTGGAGATGTGACTTTCTTGGGCTCTTTTAGCGTGTCCTTTTCTTCCCACATCTGGAACACAAGAATAAAATGCAATGAATAGTCGCAACTCATACTTCGTAAATCTATGGTATATGCGATAGAGAAACAATACATACTCTAGAAGTGTCTAAAACTTTATTATCCTCCGTCACAGGCAATGCACTGTTTCGTTTCCGACGCAATAGCTTTTCTGGTTCTAGAATATCTTGATTCCGTATGATATTGACATCAGTCTCCACACGAGCCACGTAAGTATAAAGATAAATAGACGTTAAGAATTGTATGAAGAATTGAAATAAAATAAGGAGGAAAAGATTCCATGGGTGCAACATCCTCTGCACTTGAGACATTTTCGACAATTGATTTTCACTTTACATTCCTGCAAACTAATTACATGTTTATTAGTTTTATAATCAGAGATTGTTATAATCTTTCTCGGAGAATAGAATGAAAATTTCGAAAAAAGTTCCTGTCGCTAATGTATCAAATAAGTTAAACGAAGGGGGAGAATGTATAAATTTAACTGATTGGGGTTACTATCAAGTAATTTAATGTGAAACTAAGCCAGCGTTGTATGTATTTAACGATTGGTTTATCGTCATCAAATCTGTGGTTGGCGAAACGAGATATGCTCATTTATAGGATTTTAATTTTCATAAATTGTATGGAACTTTTAACAAAACATTTGGAAAATTTCGTTAACACTTCGAGTTTGTCGCAATTCAAGTTCAATGTTGTAATTAAGATGAACTGTTGGATGGTTTGAACATATATTATTAGAGAACTATTTCTTACTGAGAAATGCTCGTTAACTATTAACAATAAATAATTGACAAAGCAGAACACTTCTGTATATTGACGTGCATGTCTGAATATCTGTCACTTGAGCCGGCGACCGGTATTATCTTATTGGTAATTACGCATGCGCACTCATTCATACACAGAACGTTTTCATAGAGACGAAACTCTTGTCGAAGCCTGTGATATTCGTGACCCCAAAATTTTCGAGAATTTATTTTCAGTGCGCACGCGTCTGCTAATAGATTTGTCGCCTCGCCTCTTTCTTGTTGCATCTATTCCTTTGGTCAATACCAGTCAATACGAAAAGTATATCAAAACAAAAGTATCGAACGCATAATCACGTATAATCGTATTTACCTATATCAATACCAATATAACTTGCGGAACTTATTTATAATACAAATTCTGCATTCAATTTGCAACAACTAAAAACATAGTTGAGGTATAAACACTATTTATTAATGGCTAAAAAATTTTCCAAAATCTTTCAAGTTATGTTACGAAAATACAGTCGCAAACCAATTTTTCAAATGCATTTACACTCAATTATTCATGATAAAACCTGTCATAAGATTTTTAGAATTACAGATATAGACACAAATCAATTCTCTAAATTAATTTATCACAATATACCCTAACCTGCGTGCACTTGCGTGCTTAAGCTGGCATTATCTTTGTACTTTTTTCGTACTATTTCTTTATAGCAAATGCAAATTTTTTTCCTACATGACGAGTGTACTCGTCATTAGATAAAAGATACACTTAAGTTAACACTAAACCTACCACCACCGGTCACAATGACCGGTTCCAGATCTTTTATTTTACACTTATTGAAATAATAACATTTATTTGATAAGAAATTATTGTATTGTCTAATAAAGCACGTATCATTTTTATAAGGGAGCATTTTCGAGTTACTTTTGAGGCTCCGTAGGTTTAGTGTTAACTAGCTAACATCTAATACTACCAAATTGTATTAAATATTTTTATTTTGAAACAGATGAATAGAGTACTGTGTGTTGCACGTGTGTTGAAACTTACCTGCAGACAATATTCAAGTTCAGCAAAATTGCCTCCCGAACTTGTTATACCGTTGAATAAAGAAATGATTGTCTGTTGGCACCCGGAAAAAGAGTTTCCATACGAATATTCATTGCCTCTACCAGAAGAGAAAGAACTTCCGTCAAATTCTGTCTTGTGCATCGGTAAAAAGGAGATATCAGATACTTTCTATAAGGAGCGAAGAGCTGATGTAATCGAAAAACTTGCCAAAATAACTTACACACAGAAACATAGGTGGTATCCGGAGGGCAAAGAGAAGAGGAGAAGAAGAAGGGGAGATCAGGAGAGGGAATACTTATAAAAGTATTCGAGTAGTAGTACAATTTTTGTTAAAATTTCAAAGCTATAAGAATTATTAAATGAACAAACAATATTTCGAGAAAGTAGCTTGAATTTTATTTACTCCTTTTTTATATTATTGCACTTAAACATCATTATTAGCACAGCTAAAACTTCATATGCGCATAAATATGAACATACATAAGTTATTCCTTAATATTATATTTATATACACATGCTCTAAAACTTTTCCTATACATAACTTTGTTTCACATATTGTAGGGATATATTTGCCTCTCGCCTTCATATAAAAAAATCTGCATTGCTTGATGCAACAAATACCTTCCGAAATTGCATTTTTCTTTCATACTCCATGTCGCTGGTATTCCATAATAGTTTCCACTTTGACAGTTCTTTAATTGCTGTATTCCCAGAGCATCAATCATGGCGGCTTCACGAGTGTAAGCTTCCACAGGGATAACATTTTGAAATAGAAAGAAACAAACAACTCCATAACCCGCGTTCCAAATATTCATGATTTTTTGGATCTTCGTATTGTCTGAACTGTCTGTTGTCACCCATGATTCCAAAGCTTCTTTAAGGTGAGAATACGGTCTGTTACACGTACCTTTGCCGACATAGAATATGGCAGACAGAAATGTGGTCCAAACTTCGGACCTTGTCATAGTTTCTGCACGAGAAGGCAAATCCTTTGTTATTCGTGGATCCAACAATAGATAATTAAAAGAAGTCCTTTTTAATCCTCCCCTCCATTTTCTAGAAGGATCCACAGTGCGAAAGTCTTCAAAAACAGTCTTCTCAATAATCCTATATCGTCTCAAATCATCCACCCAGTTTCCATACATTAAAGAAGATTTAATTTCACAATTAATCATCGTTGGTGGAGAAAATTTTGTTTCCTCTTTTAAACGTATCAGTCTTTTCAAGTATAATTGCCTTGTTGCATCATTTATTGGCCCTGGTCTCTGACCCAGATTAATTAATCTCCTTCGTAGTTCTTCATTCGATATGAATCGATCCATTGACAAGTTTAATGATTGAGGCCCTAAAAATAATTTAGATGATCACCCTGTATACTATATACGATTAGAATGAAATCAATTCGATGAAGCTTACACGAAACGTTGGGTTCAACAAAATCTTCTCCTGGTTCACTGCAATCAAATTAAATCAAATCAGTAACAAATTATTAACACGTTACGTACCAGTCACAAGATTTCTCGTATGCATTTAGTAAACCGAACGTTGAGGCTGGGTTACGAGATATCTCCTTTTAAAGCTTTCTTATACGCGCGTGTCGACGACTCGACGAATTTAAAATAATTTGATACGTAGTTAAACTGTAAAAATGTCTACATAATAAACAGACACATAAAAAATATATAGTAATATTTAAGGATTTATAAATGTGAATGAAAAAAGTGCTTGTATGCATTGTACTAAGTATTTTTGGTGGATTCTCCAAATACTTTTGTCAATTTTCTTTTATGTATTCATAACTTACGGAGGAGGTATTGTGTAAATTCTGCGTTCTAGAAAAGCCATATTTTCCTCTGAATCCTCATACGTATATTCTTCCTGCACACGGATAAACGACTGCGATTTGAAACTGAAAATGATTATTTCATTAATCCTGGACCTTAATATCTATTATTATCTGGACTTACATTAGAATAAGACAAATCAATATGTTACAGTGACATACATTCCTAGAAACACGCTTAAAAATTTATCTATTGTTCCATTTATCTGACAGCAAGAGACAAATAATGTTTTTACAATCATATATGTGATATGTTCGCCATTTTGTCGTGACAGTTTTTCATATACAGGGTGATTCATCAAAAGTGTTACAAGTCGTCATCTTCTAACCTACATTAATTTTTAAGCGCGTTTATACGAATTTCGCTAACTGTATCGATCAATAATCTTTGTAACGTGTTAATTTCAACAAGCACATCAGTGAATACTTGAAATTACCTGGACAAGAGTACATTGTAATTTTCTCTAAAGCTGTTTAAAGTGTCGTTGCTTTTTAATTCCTCTAAATACTTGTCCTGGACGCTTCCGTTTACTTTCAAACTATCTGTCCTTCTCCCAAAACAATCTGATTCTCTAATATCTAAATTTTCTAGGTGGCATAAGTCATCGGCTAAGCCTTTCAATTTATATTTGGCATTAAAATTTGGACTTAACGGCGCATCGTCGTCGTATAATTTCACTGCCAAATTTTTGCTAATGTTTTTAGTAAACTTATAAGGCGATTTAGGATAATAATTTTCATCTGGCGACAAGGAATTCGTTGAATCAGGGCTCGTGTTCTCTGACGAAGTCAATACATCATTCTTTCTAAATTTCCTGTACAACGAATACTGCCTGTAAGAGCGTTTCCTTCTCGGCGTGGATTTCGCTACCTCGTTTCTAAAATTGTACTCATCTGATCTGAACGATCTAGTTCTCGTCATACAAGGCGTATATGTTTTAAATTTTGATTCTCTATTCAATATTTTAGGTGATAAGTATCTCTGTTCTCTTTCCACCGTTTTTCCTATTAGCAAATTCGGTGACTTGCTTATGATGGAATCGTTTGGATCCTTGAGAGGAATCAATGGGATTTTATTATTATTGTTTTGCCCCAATATTCTGCTCCTATACCTTGGCGTAACACATCGCTTCTTTGTCTTAGTTTTCGATGAGAATTTATCTGGTGTCAGCTGACGGTCGTTTAAGTTTAGTACTGATAATGGACTGGTATCGCACTGACTATCTTTCTCCTGTTTGTACCCGTTTTTGATGTTCACCTCTTTAGAGTTCGAATTTAATGAACTCGATAGTTGATTAATTATTTGATTAAGCAAGCATTTCTCATCGTCCATTTCCTTGCGAAGTCTGTGTTCTGCATCTTTGATATCTGCCTGGTTATCATCGATGCTGTTTTTGCTGAAGTAAAAGTACTTGTCCCTGGTATCAGAAGATCTGTTTTCCTCTTTTATTTGAAATTCTTCCCATATATCTCCTTTATCAGTATTTAACGGTGCAACGTACTCTGCTACCATGTCCCCAGTGTTAACAAGAAGCTTATCTGTTTCACAGAAAACAAATATGTAAATCGAATTAATGTTATTGTATGTTTATGGTTAGCCAGTCAACTTACTGAATGTTATTTTAGGTTCCGTCGGCTTGGGTTCTTTCGTGATGTTCTCACAGTATTTGCCAAGAACTGTGATAGCTCCATAATATTTCCCATCGAATGCATAGTGAAATGGACTGCGCCCTTCGTAGTCTAAACAAACAGCATCTCCACCATTCGCCAGGAGCAGTTCTAATACTGCTACTCTGCCCCATGCTGCTGCCACGTGAACTGGAGTTAGTCCATCCATGGACCTTCAAAGTTCAAAATTTAGATACACATTAGAACAAATTATTTTATATTTATTCAATTAATTATATAGTTACTCACTTAACATTTGGATTTCCTCCGTGACGTAAGAACAACTTAGTCACTTCTTCTGCGAAGCCCTCCGAATCATTACCTATTACCAAGTGGAATGGTGTTACTCCGTACATAGGTATCATCGTATTAGGATCTGCGTCTTTATTTAGAAGTAGAGTTGTTACTTGCCTGCCACAACATAAATTAAATGCAAAATAAAAATGGAAGTCTGTTGCAAAATAAAACTAAGAAAAACTCCTTACTTTATGTTATTGTCTTCCAAACCATCGCAAAGTGAGGATGCCAAAAAAAGGCATCCTGTTGATTTTGACATCGACGACATATTTTATATTTCTCTGGATAGATACAAGCTGTATTAATTTTTCCAATGTTGTAACTGTGCTCTATAAGTTACTTTAATATGTTTACTTTTCATAATCATCACATGTATTTATAGTGTTCATTGATTTCGTGCTCCTAAAACATAATTTAATTGATTAACAACATATTATAATATATGTCGTTACAACATATTATAATATATGTCGTTACGATCGACAAAACGGAATATTTATCATGGATGGCGAAAATTACATACATAATGAAAGTGAAGATGATCCATACTTGGATTGAGAAAAATCTTTTAAATTGCAAAATTGCTTTGTCTTGATTTTTGATCGAACCTGTGCGCCGATAACATAAACTAATTTCTATTAATTCGTTACGATCGACAAAACGGAATATATATATTATAAATACACGAAAGAATTATATTACAGATGCATGCGAGTTGCATCCTCCCAATTTATTGTATTTAGGTCGTTTCGCAATTATGTATTTACATCGTCTTCTCGCAACGCGATAGTCAATTGTTTTTAACCGATATTTCGTTATCCACGTATTCAGTTCGTTATACATATCTGTTAATTATAAATATATAAACTTTAAATGTGATCTCTTCTAGCATTTTTATACATTTGAAAGAAAATGTATATATAAATAAATGTGTGCCTATCCTGTGTACCCCGACTTACGTCGCCCGTTTTGAAACCAATTTTTAGTACGTAAATAAGTCCGAGGCCCCATTGTAAATTCGACATTCTATTTATATTTCGACTTTCGATTCTTTCTGGTCTTACCCCCCAAAATTGCGAGAAAATTATGTGTGCAAAATTTGGAAGCAATCGGACAACGGAAACACGTATTTATATAAGTACATATGTACATACTTAGTGCTATTTAGTGCATTAAATTTTTATCAGTAATTAATACATGAAATTTTGCACACATCATTTAATCACTAAGTCTCATAATTATTTACATATATTATATATACCATATATATACTATAAATACCTTATTATTATATTCACATATTTTATAAATTATTAGATCGTATATTTTCAAATTTATATGATAAACACACGAATTAATATATATATTTTTAGCATTCAGACGACCAGAAAAAATAAACGATTTTTTCTTTGATCACCAATTCGAGCAAACGAACATTTTGAAAATGTAAATAAAACCTGTGGGAGGACAAGGCTACAATGACACTATTTACATATAATTTTGTGTATTACAAAATTGTTACTTGTATAAAATGCAAGATTAATGAAATACTTCAGTGAAATTTGGTTAAATAATTTGCAAGAGTTACATTCTTCTACATTTAATTTAAAACGGTACCTTCTTAACGTCCTAGCCGCTTGTTTACAGTTTACACTATCAGAGAGTATACACTATCAAATCATGGCTTATCACAATAACAAGCACAAGTATTGAAGTATTTACTAAACAAGCATAAATTATGAACGTGACAGATAGTCGTATCAAAGAGTTTTATACTCGTCAGAATCTGCCATATCGACGCGTCAAACAACGTTACCACCATATTTGTAACCGGGCGATTTAAACGTTACAAACAGTTTCTCATAATGTGCAATTATTTTTTTAATAAAGATCTCTTCTGCGCAGTGTTTAAAATAAATGATCCTCACATCTGTCGGTTTATCGATGATTTATAAATATTTGCAATCGGAGAATATAGAATAGACATTTAACTATGAGTTCTCGCTTCACAATAATTTATTGGCTCAGCAATAAAAAATAAGAAATGCAACATTGTGTCAGTAATTTATGCAAAACTAGTTCATTTCATTAGGTCGAATTTATTTAAAAATTTTTTTTTGTAAATTACTGTTAATTTGGTTGGTTCGAATAGTAAATGTTAATATGCTCGTTTGAAAGCCTCAGTGAAGCTCTCTTTTTTCTTATTTCTCTTTTCTTTCTCATCTTTGCGGACTGTGTCGTGTAAGGATTTGTCTATGCATGTTTTGAACTGGTCGACTTCGTTTGTGCAGCTTAAACTGTCTTCCTTATTCTCTTTTAAGCAAGTAGTCACCTTTAATTAACATATTTCAATTTTTGATATTTTAAATTTACTCTTCCTAAAACTTCATAAGTAATCAATAATAAAATCTTTTAGAATTTAATAACATTCAAAATTATATATATAAAGATAATGAAAAATATTAATTTTGGTGATTTCTCTCTAAGTCTACCACAGTAAGTCCTCTATAAACGCAAAAGCCTCGGGGAGGTACGTTTGCATTTTTCGTAGGCGGATACTATTTTTTTTTAACTTCAAAGGCTGAACCGAACGTAGATAAAGACAGCGCGTGTAAAGAGAGACCGCGTGCGGCCGAAGCGGCTGCGGCTTTCCGCGTCTCTTTCTTTCCCATACGCTGTCCTTCCTCGCGTCCGAAACGTTCATCGTCAATTAAACCACTAAATACAATCGAAATTATATCGTGTTTGGTCTTATTTTAATCAGAACAATGTCACAAATATATTGGTGAAAGTTTCATAAAAAAAATAAGTAATAATAACAAAATTTTTATATTAGTATTACATTGTGAGGACGCGCGGGCCTTTGAACTGTGCCGGCGTAGTAGTGGTTCACACTGATGTACTCGAGCCGAGATCGGATTACTACAGTGGAGGCAGTGGCGCACCCAGGGGGGCGGGGGCAAGGGGGCCAAGTCACCCCCAAGAAAAAATGTTTAGCTTCCAAAATTAAAATCGCGGAATAGCCCTTGACAGATATGTTGGCTAAAAAAAAAAGGTCATCAGGAAAACCTAGGGCTGGGTTCAACTCGGCCCGCCCAAGATTGCATCCTGGGTGCGCCACTGGTGGAGGGGATATTTTTTTGCATTGATCGTGTACGGCGTTTTACCGTTTATAGAGGATTTACCGTATATAGGATTCAAATGAATAGATTCTTACTCTGTTCGACTCAAAAGAGCAATGTCGTTCAGCCTGTACAGGCAAGTACTTGCTAGTGAGACTTTGTATAAGTCGATCTGCATTTCGTGTATTTAAACCATACTTTGTCGAATGTTCATCGTCAATTGCAGCTAATTTGTTCATCCATTCGTTCTCACATTCTTCGAAGGTTACTTCTGCTTTGTCCGCCACTGTGGTTTGAATAAATCATTTTTACGTAGACTAAATTAATAATTAATAACTAATTCGTGATTATTACCATTTTTTAATCCCAGAGCAACAGATTCGCTGACTTGTATCACAGTGTTCGTACCCAACGGTTGGTCCGACATTTCTTTATTAACTTTTATAGATTTATCGCCTTCAGACGCCATAATCTTTCGCTCGGCGTTTCTAATAATTAAACATCGTTAAATCTATTAGTAATTATACGTACTGACGTCATTTGTATTCGTTGTACGAAACGTTAAGAATTTGTACGTTCCCGGTTCGTCATTTTCAGCAAAAGTTGCTCAAAATTGGTGATATAGTTTTCATAGTAATCAAGACGCGAAGTTGGTCCGAATGAAACGCAGCGAAAAATTGATATCGATTAAATTGTTTTCCATCCTGAAATTGTTACTATAAAAATAATGTACTCTTGTATTGTGCTCTCTAATATTGACGAGGCGCATTGAAAAGGCATATTGACCGTTTAGCAGGGGTTCAAACGCATTGTCAATTTATTGAAGCATATTGATAGAAATTTTTATTGAAGCGCATTGACCCATTCAGCCAGGCTTGCCCGAGAAGAAATCATGCCCAGCGTGGCGAGCAGGTAACGGGCATTATACTGGCCGAACGTCGCTCGAAGCTGCTCGGGCAGCTGGGTTCGCGTGAATACGCATTCTGCCGGCAGAAAGACGGGGGCATCAGCCCGGCTCGGCCCCGGCAGAAGCTGCCCGGACACAATGCTGGCCGTTCGGTCCTGCATTCTGCTCGGCCCGGCCCCGGCAGAAGCTGATGCCCCGTCTTTTTGCCGGCAGAATGCATACTTATGCGCACACAGCTGTCCGTCCAAAATCGAGCACGTTTGTTTACTGGGTTGTTCTCCAAGTTCCTTTGACGATATTTCCTGACTCAAAATCTTCTGCATCTACAGAGTTGCTCTACAAGTACGTTTGTGGCTGGTTTCTTCGTAAATAATTGTGCAAATAGCAACATATGCTAAGACAATTATTTGGGATTTCTAAAGGGGCCCCTAGTCGATCAATAATATTGTCAATACGCCTTTCAATAATATTGACGTGGCGCATTGAAAGGGCATATTGACCGTTTAGCAGGGGTTCAAACGCATTGTCAATTTATTGAATCATATTAATAGAAATTTTGATTGAGGCGCATTGACGGGAGTAGTGGCTGGTAGTGGCGTACTCAGGATTTAATCTTGCGGGGGGGGGGGGCCAATGTACAGTAGCGCGTTTGAGGCCTCGACAGGGGCAGGAGGCTCTACGTTTTATGTGATAATGAAATAAAACACAATGAATATGACCTTTTTTTTAGCAAGAATATCTGTTAACGGTAGCCATGGCTGTTCCACGATTTTACAAGTGAAACATTTTCTGCTCCAAGCGCGGGCCCCCAGCATTTGCTACTTCTGCTATTACGCTTAATCGGCCCTGTCCTCCGAGGAAAGACGTAGAATTTGAATCTTGGATATTGGTTTGTATTAGGGGGGAGGTCCCCTGCCCTCCCTCTGGGGGCGCCACTGGACGGGAGCCATATTGATGCGCGCATTGACGTTTAGGAGGTTGAGTGAGTGGTCAATATTTCGTCCGTCTCGAAGTCTCGACTGGTCTCGACTTGGACGACGTACAGGCAAAATGGCTGGCGCACCATTTAAAGACGATTCCGACGCGGAAAGAAGGTTTACTTTGTTGCTTATTGCGTTATACCGTGATTGCCCAGAACTGTGGAAAGTGAAATCGAAAGATTACTTCAACCAAAACAAGAAACACATTTCTCAGCAAAAAATAGTTGACGCGTTGAGTCAGTTCAAACCCGATTTCACCGTTGAAAAGTTCAAGAAGAAAATAAACACTTTACGTACCAATTTCAACAAAGACTTCAAGGCAATTGAAAACGCGAAGCGATCAGGTGCATCAATCGACGAGATCCCAAATCCGAAGACCTGGTATTTCGACGACATGCTGTTTATAAAGGACCAACTAGACGTAGCAGAAACTGAAAGTTCAGAGGTAACACCTCGTCACAAAGTAGAGTACACAACCGTTTTTCAAAACAACAGTGCGTAGTCGCCGTATTGATAGCTATAGATTGGCGAGATTATTGAAGAGTACTGACGGGAGCTTCAATATTATTGTCAACCTACTTACATTGACAATATTATTGATCGTCTAGGGGAAAAAAGCGCAATAGGTCGTTGAAATACCCCGAATTGGGAAACTAAAATCCCAAACGCATTTTCTACAACGCGATGTGCACGACTTAATCGATAATTAAAAGTTCGTTTTTTAGCCGACTTCGAAAAAGGAGGAGGTTACTCGATTCGATCTGTATGTGCCTTTTTTCGCTTTTTTTTTCTATGTATGTTCACCGATTAGGCGCAAAATTCAAAATTTTCGACACTGGAAATTACGAAAATCCTTAAATTCGTCTACATACTTTCACATATTAATGTGTATACACTTCCCACCTACTGATTTCCAAGTCCATCATATTCCAATGAAATCATAATCAGCAACATCTGTCGTTTGGAAAACTTTTAATTGATAGCACGACAGTAATGGTATTTTAGAGTTATTTAAATTGAAATATCTCCTGAACTACTAACTTTTCGACATACATAGGTTAGTACTTTTTTATAACGAATGTCCAGCTGCATCGATTGATGTATTAAAAAATACCTCATTCCATTTTAAAAAATGAAGGTCACCTTCATATCTCTAGAAAAAATTACATAAAAACTAAAATTTTTTGGTATCGTATAAGCCCCGTTTTACCATTCAACTTTGTCCTTCAGACATTTGACAACCACATTTGGCAAAATGTGGCGCCCCACCCTGTATACAAAACACACGAGACAGCGAGACAGCGAGAGTACTCGGCGTAGAAATACATAGTATGTATTACATATGTAGCAATACATATCTGACAGGGACCAAAAATAACAGTTATTCTAAAATTTTCTACGATAAAAATAATTAATAAAATGTTGATTATTATTGAAATTTAAGATAATTTACACAAAATATAAAGAAAAAAATTCGAAGAACAAAATGATTAAAAAATATCGATTTTTATAAGTTTTGGTTACAAGTAACAGTTATTAGTGTCTAAAAAATTGGATCCTCCTCGATAACTGTTATCGATGAAGAAAAATTGGATCCTCCTCGATAGCTGTTATCGATGAAGAAAAGCTGATCGCTCCTAACAGTTACCAATGAGAGAAGTTCATTTCGATCACTCATTCATAACATAGTTATCAATGAGAGTTTATTTCGATCGCTCATAACAGTTATCGATGATCGAATTTCTTTTCTGTTATGAGCGATCGAAATAAAATTGTCGTATCGATAACTGTTATGAACGAACGAAATAAATTCCTCTCATCGACAACTGTTATGAGCGACCGAAATAAACTTCTCTCATCGATAATTGTTATGAGCGATCAAAATAAATTTCTCTCATCGATAATTGTTATGAGCGATCAAAATAAATTTCTCGTGTCGATAACTGTTATGAGTGATCGAAATAAACTTCTCCCAGTTATCGAACTGTTATGAGCGATCGAAATAAATTCCTCTAATCGACAACTGTTATGAGTAGACTGCGTATCTTTATGCAAAATAAAAAATGTTCGCATTGATTGTAGGACACAGGAGCCAAATAAAAATTGTATTCTTCTTTTAATTATCCTATTACAGTGAAACGAATACATTGATGTCCTTAAATATTTTAAACATGTCCACTGCTTTAAATCCGCACAGAAAGATAATGATACGTTTATTAAAAATATGCATTTTTTTACAGCGCCAAACTGATCCTCCAAGAAAGAAGGCAAGGAAACTTAACGAGCCCGAAGATTTAATATCGCTAGCACGCAAACACCTTGAACAACCTCAAACTGACTATGACAAAATTGCTTCAGCTTGGGCAGTAGAACTTCAGAAAATGAAGCCGCAGCAACAATTGTTTGCAAAAAAGGCCATTAATGATATATTGTTTGAAGGTCAAATGGGCACTCTGCACAGGGATTCCGTGGAAATTAACTCTTTAAGTCGCACATCTACTGCATATAGCATTATGCATTCAAGCCCAACTTCATGAGTGTACTCACTTCTTTTTTTAAACCATTCCTTCATCCACCTGCGCTTCTTTTTCTCCCCGGTAAGCAAACATGCTCGATTTTGGACAGTAGGCTGTGCCAGCAGAACAACATATTTCTGCGTCCGAACAAGTATCGCTTTATGCTGGCACGGTGTGCCAGCTGAAGCTGAGGCGCTGAGGACAGAATGAAGCCAGCTCGGTCCTTCGTTTATAAGAGGGCAGCTCGGTCCTTCATTTAAGAGAGCAGCACGGTCGCACAAGTATTCACAAGATCAAATGGATTGATGAATCATTCGAATACTTTAAGTTAGAATAAATCAATGAATTGATTGAATAATTTGAGATTATAAGTGGTCAATATTAAATCAATTCGACGAAAGATTAACAAACGATCGAATTATTTAGAGTAATATATACAATATACCTATAAATGATTTTTCATTACCAAAATAAAAATGTGACAATTTGATATATAAAGCTGGCATATTATTATAATTGCATATCATATTATTTATTGTCGATGGTTAAATTATATAATGATCAAGAGTATCCATTAAAATAATAATATATTTTATTAAGTCGGAATTAGCATTTCGAAAAAATGTAAAAAGTTGTAGAAATAATCCAGGAAATGATTCATTTATTATTGTATTATTATTGTCCAACTAGGATACAAGAGTGCAGAAATTCAACAAACAAATTCTGGGCCACTATTCTTGCCTGAACAGGCAAATCAAATTATTGTTGTTGTTGTTTCAGCTTTTTCTTCTCAGCCCTTTCCTTTGCCTTGTTCAGGGTTCTCTCGACGATGGTCTTCCACAATTCCGGCTCATTCTCCGTGTACCACGCCACAACTTTGTCGAAAAATTCCAGTTGCTTCGGCGTGCACTTTTTGCAGTTCGTTGTGAAGGCATCCGGGAAACGCTCTGCAATTTATTTATATATTAATTAATCTTCGCAATCGCCGACGCGCGCGCGCGCGCGGTGACATTTTGTGGAAGGGGAACATATCGTTCCAAAACTTCTCAGTAAGCCAAATGTTCGATTTTGGCCGGGCAGCTGCGTCAGCCGAGGCAACGCTTGCTGCTGGCAGAAAGACCCGACATCATGGAAGGAGCTCGGTCCTGGATTCTGCCTGCGTCGCACTAACACAAACGAGGTATTCTCGTCGGTGGCACTAACCCAGTCAGCCAGCCTCGAGCAGAAATCGAGCCTATCCTGGTGAGCAGGTATCGGGCATTATACTGGCTGAACGACGCTCGAAGCTGCTCGAAGCATAGGATGCTCGATTTTGGACGGGTATCTACTTTTTGCTTACTGGGAATATTAGCGTAGCGTATTCAGAAGCACCAACTTCAAACACAGCTGCTATAGGTAAAAAATTATCGCAGCGAGCTCATGGGGTACTCAATCGAATCGGCAGAATCTCTGCTTCAATCTGACGTTCGGGTCATGGTATTACGATCATTTCTCGCCGAGATACAGCGAGTTAAACGAAAAATGGAAAGTGTGCATTTTTTAAGTATATTTTCAGAGACACCTGGTATATCGAAATGTTACTCAAATTGAAAAAACAAAAGGAGTGCCTTGAAGAGAAAGAAACGCTCTTTCTATTGGTTTTTTGCACAAGATTCTACGATAAATTTTTGATATGAAGGTCAATGCTTTTTTACGCAGAATTTTGTGCTTCATCCGAGTTCAATCAAAAATATTAGGCATTCCATTTAATAAACTGAAGGTGACCTCTATATCTTGATAAAAAGTCGAAGTAACAAAAATCTGATTGCAGCACTGTATGTCTGCCTAGGAACTATGCAACATTTGTTTGAACATTTGTTTTGTACAACAAATAACTTAAAAGTTATGTCAGATTGTCACGTTACGAGACTCACCCGGTATTTTTGTTCAGTTTACCTTTGAAATATAGTGACTCCGGTGTAGAGCACGGTCCTTCTTCCAAGTAACATTTTTCGTACTGCTTTCTGAGTTTCTCGTTCCCCAGGATGTCATCGACATCGATGTAATCATATTTCGAAGTATACCTCTCCTCCGATACTTCTTCTTCTTCCTCAGCAAACGTCACTGCCAAAATCGCCGACATCGCGAACGTCATAAATAGTAAACTCTTCCATGAACGCATTTTGTGTCTCAAACTGTGAACAAAAATTAGAGATTAATATGGTAACTATAAATTGATGATAACTAATTAATTTCCATGATTTATGGCGTCATAGATCGAAAGGACGATATAAGCAGAGATGATGTATACATATATAATATTAAAATGATAAATAATCCTATTTTAGTGTTTTAGAGCAATTATTGGATTTAAAGAAATGAAGCATATTAGTTGCGGCTGTAAGAAATCGATTTCTGAATGAAGATATAATTTTATAAATATATATGTAAAATGTAAATGTTTCACTATTAATACATTATATACGATATAAATGATAAAAGTGATTGTATCCACAAGTAGACGATATCGATTTAAAAAATGAAAAATGAGAAAACCGTTTGCAAAAGAATAGCACAGACAATCCGAACAAAAATTAAGAACTTCCTCTTCACTTTGCACACAAATGATAGAAACTATTAATTATAATAAACAGTAACCCTCGCAAAATGATCGGGATTGTATTAAACCAAAGAAGATGACGCAAGAAACATACTGATAATTTCGATTCCTACGAAAAGAAAGTGATCTCGGTGGAGTATCCGGCGTTGTATCGATCAGATCACTAACTATTATAAACACCTGCGGAGGATTTTCTTATTTATAGGTGGAGCGTTTGCTTAATTCATGGAAATCTACTAAGATTAATTGCAAGGTAGACAAGATAAGTCATGACGCGCTATTTGCATGATCTAGTATTGTATAATAAAATACTGGAACACTATAACTATTGTTTTGATAGGCACTCATCAAAGTTGAGATCAAATGGATCTTCCCAACGAGTCAGCTTATTGCTGATGGCCGTCAAATGTTATCGTGCGAAATATTGGGTTGGCAAGAAAGTAATTTCGGTATTTTAAGTTGAAATAGAGCCGAATTTTCGTATTCGAGCAATGAGCTTTAATGAATAAGATATTTTCCCTTTTGTTCAATGATCTTTTGCCAAAAAGGATAAATAAGAAAATATTTTATTGATTAAAGTTGATCGCTTGAATAAAGAAATTCGGGTTTATTTCACCTTAAAATACCGAAATTACTTTCTTGCCAACCCAATATTTTGATTCAAACGATATACGACCACATAGCTATAATTGTGGTTCGATTATAATTATCACATAAATACAATTTATTTTTTAACAAAAATATTGGTTTGATAATAAAATTAATTGCAACTGCAAACAAAAAACCAGTAAAAAAGTATACAGCTTCTTGAAGTCAATTAATGCGTAAAAAATTTGAATTGTTATTGTTACCCGCTGGAATCGTAAAAAAACTAGTGCACAATTCCAAGTATATATATATACGTCGTAATTGACATTAAACACAAGAATACGTGAAATGTAAATGATACGTTAATCAAAGAGATAAAAAAGCATCCGTACGTCCCTAGATCTGTCACCTGTTACATAATTTAAACTCATCTGCAAATCTAGAACAGGTTGCAGTCGCTTACTCGACTGCCAATTAAACAAGTGACGTGCATAAAAACCACAAAAAATGTTGCCAATCGTTTTTTATTATTTTTTTCACACGTATATGATCCATATAATTTCATTTATTAGTTTTTAGAGAGATTTAACGTTCTCCATAGAATTATAATATTGTGTATTAAATTACAATAACATCTCTCGTTTTAAATATTTATTACAGTGTACAATCAACAACAAAACGTATAGTTATATATATGTATATATATATATATTAACTTCATTGGAACGTACGTATATGTCAATAAACACCTTATACCTGCTCAACATTAATATGTTTAGTTCGTAAACATTAAAATTATTTTTAAATAATTATGTCAGCAATTTTTATTATTTCATTAGGTAATTCAAAATAAAGAAAAACAAAATATTACTGTAAATGAATTATTTATAAGTACAGTAAGTACATTCTTAAATATCTTAGAAAGATCATATTCTAATCATCACTTATAGCGAGCATCAGCAATAGGGTTGTGCTTAAACTTTGAATGAAGTACATATAGTGTGTAACAAGTTGAGTATAAAAGCAATATCGATTCATTTATATGTAGTTACCGAGGTTTATGACTTTCTACAGTGACTCATATTCCATAAATTGTACAAAGGATTCGTACTAAGTCAGAAGAAGTAGAAATGCAGTTATCTCCTAATAATAATCAATTAACAATAGTAATTTTCTGTTTTGATAACGAGCGATTCTCATAAATCGAAATTTATAAGTGTTAAAATGCGTTGAAGGTGATTTCGAAAGTAACTTTTAAAACAAACTTTTAAAGTTACGTCACGAAACGTTCGAGAACTCAGAAATGTTACTTTACCTGTAGAATTAAGTATCTCGAAAACTAAAAATATAGTAGAAACTACCAATGTTCAAATTTGAGATTGTTGTTACAGAGTGTTATTAATAAATAAAAAATCGTCTTTCTTTACTAAAATCATTAGCTAAGTAAATCCATGATATCTTGCGAAGATAAGCTCTCAATCTTTTGGCTCGAATTGGAATTGAAATTCGAATTGAACTCTAATTGATTGGTTCCTAAATTTCCTTGATTGATAGAATAATTAATAGTGTTCTGAGGAATGGTTGAATTCCATGCCATTTGATTCGAAACCCAACTAGTAGTGTTTCGATTTAAATTTGCGTTCATTCCTTGTGGACTGAATTGTTGATGCGAATTCAAATTCGAGGACATGCTGGTGTAATCAGGCTTTGGGCTTGATATCGAGTGGTTCAATTGACTCAAATTTGACTGTAACAATGTGTCCGTCAAGTCTTTTATTTGTGGTTTCTTGAGCTGTGGTTGAACAGACTTTGGAGTCAACGGAGCCTGAGACTGCAGCCTCTGATGTACTTCCTGTTGCTGAATCAATCTGTACAGTATAAAACAATTTACAAATCTATTTGAATAAAACTAAACATTTTGTTAATGATCTTTTATGGAGAAATTTCTAAAATAACTGTTATTTTTCGTTTCTGCTTAGAACCATACTTTTCACTCACCTAAACTTGTCTTCTATTGTCAATCCATTCTCCATCTGCAGCGATTGTAAATTTGCATTCGTGTTTGGAGGACGAACTGGAGGAATTACATTAACAGTATCGTTACTCGTACTGATGTTTTTGTACATATTCGAGGTTTGCGAGAGCTCCTGATCCAGCTTCTGAGTCTCCTGACGCATTGCGTCCAACTTGTTCAACGCCTCCTTGTGTTCAGTTGTCACACGATTTATCATTTCTACTACAAGATTTGAGAGGATCTCATACTGTGACGTACTGAAGTTCTGTTCGATGCACAGTGGCAAGAGAAACGGCAGAATCTTTGTCGCCAATATCTCCTTGCTTGCTCCCAGTTTACTGTGATTCAATAGTATCCTGTAGATTCCTAAAAGAAAGAAAATTCAATGAGCTCCATTCTCAATTTCTGGTTAACGAGTAACATACCTATAATGGCCATGAGAATAGCAGGTTCGCCAGAGTGTGGAATCTCCTGCAGAAAAGGCAAGACTTGATCAAGGACCAGCCATCGATCAAAATTAGGTAACATCCTAGCTAGACACAGTAAACAATTGACTTTGACGCCAAGGCTTTTGTTATTGCTTCCCTTGCTATGCAAGCAAATCTTTTTCATTCGTGGCAGAATTGCGTTCTTAATGACTGGCCCTTCAATCATTGTTATGATGTTAGGCAGAGCTGATAAACACAGTTCTTGTAGCTGTTCCCATTCGGATTCTAGCGCACGCAGCAGCATTGGAACTACATCGGTTTTTATCACTTCGGTGGTGCACAGTTGTAGCAGTAAGTCAACATGTTGCATCAATACAAGGCTAATTTGTGGTGGATCATCTAGAGTCAGTACTGGTTTCACGTTTGGTAAAATGTATTCGCGAAACTCTTCCACAGAACTGGTCTCCATCCCGTATAGTATGCTTGGTAGAATAAATGGAATCATTGGGGGATTAATTAATTCTTTGTACAATGCTGGTAGCACTCTGTGCAGTATAACTCTATGTGGTAATTGCTTAAGCAGCTGCGGCAGTCCTTTGTAGAACTGTGACTTCTGCAAATTGTCCCACTGGAATATTTTATCCAGATAATTCAATGTCTTAACTTCTATGTCCGTAAAATAATCGATTTTAACAAACTGATGAGCATCCGGCCTCAGCTCAGGATTATGATTCAACATCAGTTTAACTGTGTCCTTGATAGCCTCTGGGATCGACAGTAATTTAGAAGTAACAGCTGAGCCAGTGAAATTGCTCAAAAACTTTTTGCATTTCAGTAGATCATTGTTACAATCGTTAAGAGGCGTGTTCACTGGAGAATGTAGAACGTATACTAACGCTCCTAAGGAGAAAATGTCGCTAGCAGAGCTGACGCTGCTTGCTAGAATGCACTCTGGGGCTTGATAATTTAAATTCGGTTGTGCCGCAGTTGAAAGGGACATATCGTACTCCACGTACGACCACAAAGGGTCTTTCCCCTCCACGCTCTGATTTAAGGCACAAAAATCAAATCCAAATATCTTCCAGGCACCGTGACTATTAATGACAATGGATTCCGGACATAAATTTCTATGCAGCAATTTCACATCTCCATGTAGAAACGCTAGACCTTCCCCCAATTGCAAAAATCCATATTTTATTTCAATATTGTGCAGTTTAAAGTCTTTCAGAGCTGCCGGTAAAGGTTGCGGCAGATTGTAATGGTTCCCCAAGACGTTAGCCAAACTAGCTAACACTGGTTCAGTCGCGAATGCCAAACTGTCCCACGATTCTTCCAAAGGATGTTGCACAATTAAAATCTGCGGATGACGCAGCTTCGTCAGCTGCGTAATGCCTCTCTTCAATGTCTCCAATATTAGCTCCTTTTCATTCTTTGAAAACCTGTCGAGGATTCGCTTCTCGAACACAAAAATTGCTGCTTCCTGCTTCGTAGACTTTTTGTAACCACTATAGACCTTCCACAACAATGCTGGACCCGCACTGCCAATGTGTGTGGTTATCTCGAACTCTTTAGTAACCGGGTTCCCTGGCAGGACATTTGACAGCTGAGACAAACCGTATGCTGTGTTCTGAACTGTGTTGGAGATCGTGTTGCTGACAGTGTTGCGCAATTTCGTCAGCACGTCCATTTTTATGTAGCTCTTTTGAAAGGTGTGAACTGAAAATCTGTAGTGAAATTTTATTATTATACGATTGCCGTGGTGTTGTATGAATTTACTGTCACTGTCATTCTGTACCTCACCACTGCAACGTCGTCTATTTATTTAGCTAACAAACTTATTTCCTATGTCATACTTTCTATTGTCCATCTAAGCATATTCTATATAATTAAACAACAGCTGCAATAAGTACAGTGTCGTAAAACGTTTAATTCGTTTAGAATGCACTGTATACGATATGTGTCGTTCGCTGCCATAAGATACGACAAGTTTTTCGTTAACGTGTACGGTATGCAGCAAATATTTTACTTTTGTGCATCAAATGCAGTTTTATTCATGGCCCCTGCACTCTCCAACCGCACAAAATACGTAGATTTTGATGCACAATGATTCACCATCAGTTATCACTGGTTATCACGTTACATTGGCAGTTGCTTTACTATAGCTTCGATCATGGCACCGAACTTGCCAACTTAACAATTTAATGCACATGTTTACATATTTACCAATATTTACTTCGCTTCGTCCACTTTGTCTTCGAAAAAATATTTTTGCTATACAATATAAATGATATTGCAAAAATAATTTCATAAAAACAAGAATGGTGGTAAAAGATATTTTGAAAGAATAGACTGATTGTGAGTTATTGATAACGATTCATTTAATCTTTTGACAGAAGCAAATTTAGGCGTAATGAAGATAATTGTACATAAAATGTCATCTAATTTAATCAATTAGCTATGTACTTATTAATTAGCTATATAGCAGGATTATAAATGTTTTACATAACGACATAACAATAAATTTGAAAGTACAGTTGAGTGTGAGTGAGTGTCAGACTTGTGTGTGTGTGTGACGTAAATAAAAGTCACATGATCGTAACGGAAAGGTGGCGGGACATTTGAAAATGGTATCTTGAAGTAAAATAAAGAGAAACAATATTTAAATATATAAAATACATTTTCTATGCGTTATGTATTAAATAAACTCTATTTTACATTTTATTATATCTAACATATCTCAAATATTTAGTGTGTTTTATTCATTGTATAAAAAGTGGATTTGTGTATGAACATGACGAATATAAATCTGGAAATAACTCGAAGACTGTAATCTGTGCATTTAATTAATAGGCTATTAAAATATTAAAAATTAAAGAACTGTATCTGTACATCAACACGAAGAGTGCAAATCTGGAAATAAATTTCTGCGAGAATTTTGATTAAATATGACAACATTTTTGTACATAATTGAAAAAAGTAGAAAAAAAGACCAGAGGTTTTCGAGGAAATTGTCCAATTACACGACAAGGCCAAAAAAACTGACTAATGCTCTTCAGACAATTGCGGCACCCTAACGCGAAAAATAATGACCCTTCGCTTCAAAACAAAAAGAAAGTGGAAAGGGGTTGGAGGGAGGAGAGCAGTGAAGGAAAGAGTGGGAGAAGGGGAGAGAGAGAGGGAGAGAGAATAGAGAGCGAGTGCTGTGGAGGAGCAGACTGCAGGTCGATATAATCCCTCCATTGATTGAAGTCGATGTTCTGTCAGAATTCTCTACCCCAAAGAACAACCCCCATAGTGGGGCGTATGAGGGAGGGGACACTGGCCGTCGACCCCGATGGTGTTAGTTGCCTTATGAAGCTCGCGTCGCTGGTGTTACATTTCTACGTTCAAATTTTTCGTATTTTTCTCGAATTAAATGCACCGCTTGACAACTTTCTCCGCAGTCGATCCAAATCCACCGTGTGATGCCTCGGAAACAAAGGTGCGAATATTTTTCGTGTAAATTGGACCGATCTGTCGGCGATTAGGCCGCAGACTGCGCGATCGATTTTTGCAATGTTCGCCATTTAACAGCAGCGTTTAATCGAGCGTTTGAAATATTTTTAAACAATTTCTTTAGCATTAGATCTCGTTAATTAATTCGAAGAAATTTTTGAGATGTTTAGAATTGCTCGACGATGATAAATTTTCGCAGATGCTTTTATCTCTGCTTTTTTGAAGGTGATAAAAAGTTTTCGCTGCTGTTGATTCGAAGATAGCCGCAAAATTTTCCGATTTCTTGTTGTTTGTTAAATAGTGATAGAGTGTGGGTGTTTCAAGAATGTAGTGATTTTCAGATTTTGTGATTTCTTTTTGGTTTAAAATCAAGATTACTCGACGTTTTTATTTGATTGTCCTTGTTTTGAGTTTAATGCGATTCCAAAATTTTGTACCTTTATATTTCTTAGCATAAATAATGGATATTTATGCAACGTAGAATTTTTTGAATCGGATTTTATAAGTTCTTTCCAATTTTTAATCGAAATCGAAACTTTTTTTGTTCTCAATATTAACATGAATCGGAAGTCATAAATTATCTACATTTATGCCAATAGGTATTTTCGAAATAAAATTTTTTTGATCTTGCAATTTAATTAAAAATTTTTATAGCTTATTTTCTACATCAATTAGCTCCTATAATTTTGTATTTTATTGTTTTTGCTCTTAAATTGTGTATATTTATGTATAAAATGGAATTTTTTGAATGAAATTATAAAATTTGTATGCATAGTGAAATGTGAACGTTCGAAACGATCAAAATGAAAAAGTATCGGAGGGTCAGCGAGTGAAATTCGCGCCGGTCATCGGAAGGATATTGATTCCTGCAAATTACTACGGCACATTTATGTTTTCTCCTCGTCCAGGAAAATTTCGTCTCTGCAACCATGCTCGCAGCGAACGAATAAGGTTCGCAAATTTTTATTTTTCAAGCTACAGAATAATCTCAATGGTTAACATAATTCGGTGTTAAAATATAATTAATTTTGTGTCGTCCAGCTCGGAAACGAAGTCTAGAATTTGAATACGGATGACGACCTGGATATGAATTTGAAATCCAAATGGCTCTTCTTTGGAATACTAAATACCATCCTCCTTGAATATGGTAAAATTTTTATGAATTATTATTTTCTTTATTTTGAGCCATGATTTTATTAAATAAATTATAAAGAAATTAAATATTTACATATACCAATTTAATACAATTTTCTAAAAATATATTTTAAAGGACAACTATTTTTGTTTCATCCGTTTCTTTTACTGCATATATTTTCGGTATTTAAACTTGTATTTGAACATTTTTTATAAGACCCAATAATTTGAGAATATAAAAATTAATGAAATGAGAGGTTCAGGTGCCACAAAATCAACAATGGTAGAGGCAGAAGAGTTCGGTGCTTTGAAAATTAATTCGCCATCTTCCCACGTCGCACTTTCGGGAGACCTTACGGTATTTATTGTAAAGACAAACGAGAGAGAAATGTTAGAGGACGGTGCAAGTAGTGAGAAGCTGAATAGTGCTTCTACCGAATCGCCTGCGTTACGGTAAGCATTCACAATTCATTCTATTCGTACGCCATAATTTATTTTTAACTATATAATTCCATATAGGAAAATTTTAAGTCTTGTTATTCATATTTTCGTAAAAAGTGGATTTCAAATTAGATATATGAGGGGTAAATATTTAATAGAATAGACCTGGAGATTTAATTTTGTTTACCAATAAATTAGTATTAAAATTATTACAAAAATCTACCTAAATGGAATTTTAGGATAATTAATGGACTGTAATTTATTTATTAAAAATTTTCTCATCCTAATAATTATATAAATTATAATGCAATATATTTTATGTATTATCTGGTAACCAAAGTACTTTCTCCGTTGTGCTATAAAATTTGAAAAAAAATGTTAGAAAGTCTAATGAAGATACTTAATAAACTATGTTCATTGATTTTAATATTGGACTAAAATGAGATAAAGTTGCTCAAGGTTGTTAACTATACGTTTGTTGTTTCTAGAATACTGTACCTCTTTGACGACATATCTGAATTGATCGGAGAGATTCAATTAGAAAAGTTGCCTTCAGAAAACGAGACCATCTCCATTGTGATCCCCTGCGGGTATTTCACACGTGGTGGTATCTACGCTCTGCGACTAGAGTACAAATACAAAAACTCAACAGTGCCTGTTACCTCCTTTTATCAGGTTCGAAAATTTATGATTCTCACGAAATTTTTCAAACTTTTTATTTAACCCTCCGCCGGCAGTATGCTGTTTCACTCCAAGTATGTGGAATGAGACTTATCAAAAGATTGATAATGGCAGAACAGATCGCTGAGGCACATTGCTTGTTTTACCCTCATAGTATTCTGGACTAAATTAAATAAATTAAACAGTACATATTTGGACACTCGAAGCCGTGAAGATACAAATTCTTTTTAGATGCGGGATTACAGCGGCACCTTCGGGTCGAAGAAACTAAACAATTAAAATTTAGCTGACGGAGGGTTAAGAGTCAAAACAATATACACATTTTTACGTTTAACTTTGCATTTCTCAGAGTAACGGTATTATTATACAGGGTGGACGATTTATCTGAAGACTTATTAAGATTTATTAAGAATTATTTCAAATTCTTCAATGGGAAACCCCATTCTCAACATTTTATTCCTCCGACAAATCGAAGAGGGGACTGCCCGACGCGCCACTGTGAAAGAAATTACACCAATAATATCAAATCAATGGAGAACCAAGATTTGCTATAAAAAAGGGTTTTCTTTGAAGAATTTGAAATAATTTCCTCTTCCACTCCCAGGAGGTGGGGGTGGGGGGTCAATTATGGTGTTATTGAATAGCATTTTTAAAAATATCACATACGTCTACTTTTATTTTTCTGATCTGATTTGTATTTCTCGAGATATTCCCAATTTTCAACGATTTCTTACCCATTTTGAATTTTTGTCGATTACAGCGCCATCTGTGAATCAAAATGCAAAAACTCGTAGGTCAAATTGGGTACTTTTTTCTGGAGAATCCAAATCTGCAATAAAATATGGGGGTTCCCATTTAAGTTTTTTATCTTCCCCCACCCTCACCCCCAGGGGGTGGCGGTGTTGGGTCGAGGTTTTTATCATTGGATGTCCCCCTTCGAGACGAACAACTTTCATTACCCACTTTTTTTGATCCGATGCACAGTTCTCGAGATATTTCAATGTCATCAGATAAATCGTCCACCCTGTATACAATATCAGATATACGTGATATATGTGACATTTCCGGCGGGATATCTAAATTTGCTAAAAATCCAAAAACTCACTCTCGATTATTGTTTCGCCAGTTTGCAACATTCGGAAAATTTTTGCGAGACTTCTACTAGAAATGAAACAAAAGGTAGAAAATATGATCGTGTTTGGATTAATAATATGTGCAATATTATATACAATTTTCCAGCTTTTTTATACGATTCATATAATTTCAAAACTGTCAATTCAAAACATTCTTTAAATTCTGCAGGGTTTTTAATTAATCTCTACCAAAACGCAAATAATTTTAATAAGAGAAATGCAGTGTTAAAAACCCCACGTGTTCGTTTAATTCGAGGAGAATAATTGCAAAAACAATTTGATTCACAGACGACTAAAATCGTAGACGTAAAGTGGCCGATGCCGAACATTTTTTTAGACTCCCACGAGGTGAAAACTTATCCAAACAATCGTGTTACTACCACTGTAAGATACAACGATGCGAATTGTAATCCGTTGGAGAATGTTCCTGTAGCTGTCTACGTTTTACAATTAATTTATTGCGGCGCAAGCTTGACTGCCTGTTATTTGCATAACAATACTCATACGCAAGTAAATAAACCAGATCATTTTATCAGTATACATATATATCTAATTATAAAAATGGCGTAATAATTATCATATCTATATAAATAAAAATTAACACAATAACGAAATGATTCTATAGGTTTTGTACTATGAAGAAGTGAGGGGATTTGTTCCACCAAAGACTGTTTTTTTTCGGTGCGAATTTTTCGGACTCCCCGGAAACTACGCGGTTCAGTTGAAGGCTTCGAGTGTGAATCCTACTGCACCGAATACTAGCTTGTACTTCAAGGTAATATATGTATAAGTTGTTGTGTTGTTGAATTTTATTCTTCGAGTCTTGATCTTCGAGTCCACAGATTTGTGACATTTTTCTGATAAAAATGCGTTCAAACACAACACACTACGGATCACATTAACTTGATCAATTCACGATGCAGTGGAACCTCCATTATTACAACTAATCAGTGAAACACGAATGTCTACTGATTTCTATAATAAATCGAGTTGCATGCGGATCGCTTTAGATTGAACTGTTTACTGGAAAATTCAGATATCGCTTCGGATAATCGAGGTTCTACTGTATCGTGCATTATTCGAGTAAATGTGTCAAATTGTGTCACGTTTGGTCGGATTTTAATAAAAAATGTAGGTTAAGAATGTTACGCGCAGCTTATTAACTGCACTCGTAGTTAATAAATACAAGGAACAGTTACTTTATTACACTGTTCAATACGTAAACACTATATGTATTTATTCAGATACTACTGAGAAACACGTCTTACAATATTGGCGGTTAGACACAGACTGAAAACATACGCGAACATTCGTAAATACATTGAAAACGATCCCGATAAGAAAAGACGCAAGAGGGCCCATTGATTCTATTTTCCAACAAAGAAAATGTCACGAATATGTTGGTAAAAGTTTCATAAGAAAATAATGAAAAAAAGAGGGATGGGATTATTATTAGATTTGAAACACTTCGAATCGTTTCGATCCAATGTTTGTGACGAAAAATTCGAATCACTTCCAACATAATTCGAAGCTTAGAACTCTTGAAGATCCTAAAAGTCTTGAAACCCAAATCTAAGCCAGACCTAATCCATGCATTTACATGTAAAGTTTTTTGCTATTATCTCGAAAACTAAAGCCGAAAGTCGAAAACTTTAAAGGGAACTGTTGTTCAAGAACAAATTTCAAGGTCGTTCAAGGCGGAGAGGGAGGTATCACATCGACAAATTCGAAAGTTTTGAAAATTTTGAAAATTTAGAGTCTTGATCAAAACTTTCAAGAATTTCTCAAGTTAAAAATTACAGGTGAACTGGTCGGACGAATTCAAGCTGACGGTCCACGCGAGATCGATATATCCTTGCGAAGGACCTGGCGGTGTCGCTGTTTTATTCGAGTATCCTTCCTGTCGGCTCGAAGGCGATCGCGTTCGCGTTTACGGTCGACTGAAGGCTGACGTCACTTCCGTCGCTTCACCTTCGAGTCTTCACTACATCACAGAATCCAGATCGATCCCTGGCAGGCACTCGTTGACCTTCGACTGCGACCTCTTCACTGAGAAATACGTCGAGTACTGTTTCATATACGTCAGTCAGGCCATAACCGGCGCTATGATGGACGTGAAGATATCTTGCATTCCTACCTTCCCTTTTCAAGGTACATTTCACGAGACTGTGAAGACATTAACCCTTTAACTGCGGTTGTGGTTTATAAACCACATACTAAAATTATAGCCAGAGGCGGGTGTGGTACATAAACAACATGTTAATTTTTGCTAATATCAAATAGTGGCTGGGGCTTATACAGGGTGAGTCCGAAGAAACAGAACACCTAAATATCTCCGTTACTTTTCGTTGTACAAAAAAAGTTCTTACGGCAAAGTTACACTGTTTGAAGTTGTTACATGTAACAGTGTAAGGGAAAAAATTTTCAACGTCATCGATATTTTTTTAAATGGATTGAGGTATTTTTTAATACATGAATCGATGCAGTTGGACATTCGTTATAAAAAAGTACTAACCTATGTATGTCGAAAAGTTAATAGTTCACGAGATATTTCGATTTAAATAACTCTAAAACACCATAAGGCTGCGTTTATAGTTCCTGACTCGCGTGCTTTTCGTCTCGCGTGCTTTTGGTCTCGCGAGACAGCGGGTCAGAAATTTCGAGCGGGGTCGACGGGCCCACTGTGCCCCCCGCTGTGCGTGGCACAAAAAAAGGTCTCCGAAGATATCCTACCGCCTTAAAGGAAAGCTATCGGTAGTTTACCTAAACGAACCGTGAAGCCGTAGAGACCTTTTTTCGTGCCTCGCACAGTGGGCCCGTCGACCCCGCTCGAAATTTATGACCCGCTGTCTCGCGAGACCAAAAGCACGCGAGACGAAAAGCACGCGAGTCAGGAACTATAAACGCAGCCTTACTGTCGTACTAAGACGTTAGCGTTTACTTACTTGTGTAACGTTTTAGTACTTTTTTATAACGAATGTCCAGCTGCATTAATTGATGTATTAAAAAATACCTCATTCCATTTTAAAAAATATCGATGACCTTGAAATCTTGTAAAAAAAATGACCTTGAACATTTTTTCCCTTACACCGTTACATGTGGCCCTTCAAAAACTTTGTCCTAAGAAGTTTTTTTGTACAACGAAAAGTAACGGAGTAACTAAAATAAAAATAAAATAAGTACAATAAAAAAAAACTTTTAAAATAGAATATCACTTCAGTAATATAATTTAAAATTAGAATCTATATTACTACATTAAAGGACCCGCAGTTAAAGGGTTAAAAGAATTTGAGAAGATTTATTACACTATTTCCGACTTGTTGAAATTATCAAAAGAAGAAATTCATTTTCAAATACGATATGTTTTCATGTAGAAGGTGATGCAGCCGGATGGGGACCATGGAGTCCTTGGAGTCCATGCAGCAGCTCATGTTTCGGTGGGATTAGAAATCGCTATCGCTTTTGCGACACTCCACCCCCTAAATATGGAGCAAAATTTTGCCAGGTAATTTAATGACAATTCAAAAAAAATTGCAGGAGACAAAATTATAGAGACACATTTCGGGAAAAAGTTCAACGAAAAATGCAGAAGTACAATTTTTGGGAAAAATAGAAAAAGACATATTTTGCACAGTAATATATTGCGAATGTTGAACAGAAAAGTTTCAGGGGGAAATTGAAGAATGTATTAAAAAGAGAAATTGCATTTGAGATTAAAGAGAAAAATTGAATTTAAAATTGAGGAGAAGAATAGGAAACAAAACAAAAATTGATAAGTATCTAATGTTGTTCATGAAATATTGTTTTAATCTTGAATTTGCAGGGGAAGGCAGTAGAAACCAAGCTCTGCGGAAGAATATTTTCGGAAGTTCTGAATAAAACCGAGTGGTATAGCAATCGGCTCGACGGTTCCGATTGTCATGGCGCGGTTCTGGCTGCAACGAAACCGGAAATCGCTGCTGAAATTGGATCGCAGTGCCGTTGCGGCTGTCGAATTCGATTAAAGGAGCAACTTTCTAGAAAAATTCTCGGAGCCAATACCCAGTCGTGTCCTGGCCGGTCTTTTTGGCTTTTACAAGTACTGTTATAAACCATAATTAACTTTTATTAATCAATATCGGGCAGTAGTAATTATTTATTTCGGCCTCGCGGCCAAGAAATTGGACTTTGTTTACAGTTCTTTTCACTATTGTCCCTCAATTGTCCCATCCCTCCATCCATCCATCCATCCATCCACTCATCCCTCTATATTCTATGCAATACACTCTATACCTTAGTGTCTATAATCGATGTTAATCTATCCTAATGTCTTAGGCCTAAGGCCGTACAGACTAGAACATTTCGACGAACAGCGCGGCGAACCGCACATTTCAACGAACATTTCAGCGAGCCGAACGGCGAATGGCGCGGCGCGCCGAAATGTTCATCGAGATGCGCGGTTCGCCGCGCTGTTCGTCGAAATGTTCTAGTCTGTACGAAGCTTTACAATATAATCACGTATAATCATACCACAATATAATCGGAGATCTTTATACGGCTTGATCTGTCAAGTTCTGTCACTAAACTGTTATTATCCATTACCGAGTAACGGCACGTCGTCAATTCGTACCGATCGTCGTCGTTTCAAGCCGTTAAGTGTTCCCGTCGCGCGGCTAAATGTAAAGATACACTCACACCGTTATTCCCCACAAATCTTTTCTTATATTCGTCCCTAAATAATCTTTCTTCTATGCCTAATCGACATCAGGCATTAAATATGTAATTAACAAAATAGTCCCATTCATTTTTTTTTTTGGTCAGTTTAGTAGAACGTAAATTTATGATATTTTGAATAATTTTGGTGAAAATATACATTCATAAATATTGTTTCTGTTTAGGCGAACGATAATTTCGTGATTGGATTGCACTTAGATCAATTACAATTTCCTTGTCCGGGACAATACTTCCGCGTCCGTGATGGTAATTCATTAAATGCGGATTTATTGACCGACGTCGCATCGGACAAAATCCAATTAACGTCGAAAACGTTAATTAGCACTGGGGAGAATTTGCTGTTGGAATTCTTCAGCGACGAACTCACTGCTTCCGGTGACGCTTGCATCGGCGGTTTCCTTGCTCATGCTGCCATTCTAGGTAAAAGATTGTGCTTCTTATCGTAAAAGTTTACAATCAATTAAAAAGAAAAAATTATAAACTGTAGAAAAAATGTATTCCTATACATATAGTCAATCCAGTAGTGATCATAGCGTGTCTATTGGTTGGAAATGTAATATATAATTCATGCTATGTTGTGTAACACAAATATATTAATTTATATATTAATATTTATATCGCATTAATTTAATTTATATAATAATATCATTAATATGTAATAATAATCGTTAACATTGCTCTTTCAGATAAAAAATTTCTGAAAAGGAATGGAAGTATAACTGTTGTGCCTTTAGAAACAGACTCAGTGAACGTAGTGAACGAATGGTTTTTCTGGAAGCCAGCGCATCTGGTGACTGCTTTGCTTTTGATACTGATGTTCATCGTTTCGATATTCTTGACGCTGCAGTTTGTTATCAAATACAGAAAGTACCGTATCGCCGAGGACATGGATTCTTTCAGCGATGTTTCCGGTAAAAAAATATATATACAATACAAACAATCCGCTTCCTACAACAAATAAAAAATCAATTAACCCCTTGCCATACAATATCGTGTCAGACTCGTGATGAAGATTCTAAACAGAGTCTAATAAATATGTATGCTATTAATTTCCTTCAAATCGAAATAAAATTCTATTTCGGTTTTGTTAATCTACAGCTATTGGTACAAAGTATGTACAGCAATAGATATAAAGTTTCTTCATTTTTAGGAAATTAAGAATTACAAAAACAGTTTTAATTACTGATATCGCAATCTAAATCGTAAGGCAAGGTGTTAATATAAAATGAGCTAATATTCTTATAAACCTTCAATCGAGTAAAACATGAGTTTAGGATACTGAAGTATTTTCGAAGCTAGTTAACTGTGTCGAAAAGACTTCAGATAAAAATGCAGTCCTTGATTGTTATTGCACGTGGTCTTGTGGAAGACATTTCAAAGTCAAGTTTATTTTTCAAATGCAATTATACATATATTTTCCCAGTCAGCCAGACCTGCCTCGAGCAGATATCGAGCACAGCCTGGCGAGCAGATGGCGGGCATTATCCCGTCAGAACGACGCTCGAAGCTGCTCGAAGCATAGGATGCTCGGAATCTGCTCGATTCTGCCGGGCACACCCTGCCAGCATAAGGGTACGCGCACAGTGATCCGACATCCTAAATAGTAAGACCCTTCTAGCTGCTAGCATCACGAAATTGGCCGTACCGACGCCAAGACATGCTTCCCGAGGCGCTCGGAACACTCGTCCATGTGTGCCGAAGTCGGACGTCGCGTCGGCAGAGTTGGGCAGTAATTAATTACATGAGTATTTAATTACATCATCAATTACATGTAAAAGTGGACTATAGTTACAATAAGACAACGGTTAAATGGTCCAAAACATAAAAATTAGTGGTTTAAAAGAACAATTACACTGAAGTAATTGTGAGACTCAATTACAATTACTGTAATCGTGTTAAATAATTGCAATTACTCCTTTCACAATTACTGGTTGAGCCAAAGTAATTGCAATTACCAATTACAATTACATGTAATTGTAATTTTATTTCTGCAATTTCAAATTACAGTAATTGGAAAGTAATTATAATTGTAATTGAAATTACATTTTACCCAACTCTGGACGTCGCGTCGGACGAAAATGGATCCACTGTACGCGTACCCTAAAGCGCTACCTCTACTGACGCAGCCGCGTGGTATTCACCTGGCAGCGTCTGCCCGGCAGAAGCTTCCGGGCAAATGGAAGCCAGCTCGGTCCTGGATTCTGCCTCGTCGTAAGAGGGCAGCACGGTCGCACTAGTGTGGCGAATGCCGTTATACAGGGTAGGTCGTACTATTAGTGCAACCGACGAGAATACCTCGTCTGTGTGTTAGTGCGACGCAGGCAGAATCCAGGACCGAACTCCTTCCATCTGCCGGCAGCTCCTGCCAGACGCTGCCAGCAGAATACCATGACAGCTGCTGACACAGATGCCCGGCCAAAACCGAGCATTGTGCTGACTGGGTTTTAATGCATTGATCAATATATGACAAGTGGACAAACATGATGATTGTGTATATTAATTTAGATTTATTAATTTTGTCACTAGAATTAATGCCAGGAAGCTCAAAATACCTGTCTACAAGTACTATCATATCAGACGTGATATCAATGATCGAAGCTACTGTGAAAGATTCTCCAAAAGAAACCGTATGCGAGGTGGAGGAACATTATAATAGTACCGAAACGCTAACCGGGTAAGAATGGTAACAAAATATTAATTTCAATGTATTGATTAATAGTAAATATTATAAAAAAGTTACCGAACGATGCCGAATGTAATAAATCTTATCGTATTGATAATATCGAGTTTATTTACTTGCAATAAATTTTTTAAAAGGGAATTATTATGTTATGAATATATAGGTACAAAGATGGTTCCACATTGAGCTCCAGCACGTTAAAATTAAACAACACAATGGAGAGCTCATCGGACAAAACAATAACATCGATCAAATCGAACTGTGATAAATTATTGTCAGCCTCCAGCATCCTAGTCTTGAAGAAGCCAGAAGTGAAGTACGCCTATCCTGTAAAGTAAGTCTTATTTTATTATTTATGTACTTCAATTCTAAGTGGGTTTATCAAAAAGTGCAATTTTCCAGCTTGCATATTACTGCACTGTGTGCAAAACATTAATTTTCAATTTTGATGTACATAAATTAATGGGAATTGTGACTAATTATTATGCAGATTGCGAACGATAGACCTCGACAGTTCAGAAACAAAGCCACTGAAGCCGGAGGACGAGAAACCGCCAAACTTGAACACGAGTCAGAGCAACGAAACCAATTCTTCAGAAGAAAAGGTAAATTCTGTCCTGTGTAAAAATAATTGTTCCATTTTTCGATTGCGAAATGGTTAAATAATTAATTATGTTTGTCGTATCAGTCGCAATCCTCTCCAGAAAGTGTACTCTCGAGCCCGTCGACATTGGGAAGCGGAAAGGAGACGAAAGAGAGAAGAAATCGCGAGAAACTCTTGCAAGGACCAGGATCGGAGTTCAGTTTGGCAAACCCTGACTCAGAAATGGAGTTAGATTACTATGATTACAATGTGGCAAATACCAGCGGCGTTCCAGGCTCCTATTTAGGCATGGACCCCGCCTTTCTCGTGTGGATACCGCCAATTGACGAATTCAAGCTCGACACCGATGAAATCTATTTAGGGTAATTACTTCGAAACGATGCACGGTAGTCGCAATTTTTATATGCAGTCGCGTAACCCGTAAAAAACTGAGCAACTTTTGTTTGAAATGTTTTTCAAAATTCTGCACGTATCGAAAGTTATAGCGGTTTGAACTGACCATGCTATTTTTGAACCCTGGGTGGTTACGCCAATAGAATGCCGATCGGTTTTCGAGCGAGAGTGTGGCGGCACACTCACACACCGCTAGACACATGTATACGTATACAGAATTGCAAGGGTCCGGCATTTAACAAACCACGTCTCGCTAATGCACATTTGGGGCCCCTACGTAGTCACAATCGCTAGATAAAACATCAATCTAGCGGGGACGTATCCCAATTTGGCTTACTTTTGCGTTTTCGAGGCGTAATTTGCATTATTCGGCAGAATGTAGCGGAGCCGCGAGAAGCATTGGGCGGCGCGACAGTGCTGCTACTGTCAAGAGACATACATTTTCTTCAATATCGAGAGATGAAGGGTTGTTGTAGAAAAAGTTGGAGGCAACCCCGCTGGCAGGGGCATTTGGAAAATTTTCAATTTTGCCCCGCCTCCGAAAAGATTGTATTGTATTTAAGTTCGTGTCACATAAATTAAATGGAAATTAATTTAAAAAATTTTTTTTGTATTAACAAGAAATGAGAACGCGCATCCTGCATCCTTGCAATCCTGGAAAAACGAGACTTCTCCCTTAAAATTGCTGTAACTTTTAGCTCGCTTTAGATCCATTTGTATAACAATGTATCTGAGAAAAAAAATAATTTATTTTAATGTGATTGCAGGAGCAAAAGAAATTCTATTTTAACAGTAGAAACTGAAGGTGCAGCATTGACTCCATCCGAATACAGAAGAATGAAGTTATCCAACTTCGAGGACTTCGAATTTGACTTTCCGCAAGGGTGAGTATTGAAACTATAAATAATAAACAAAATGACTGTAATTGTTTATCGCCAACTACATGTGGAAAATTCATAGCAAGTAGTAAGTGTAATATCCGGACAGTAAATATTTACGATTCCTTACAATTTCGTTATAATTTCAAACGTTTAGTCGAAAGTTTGAATTATAATTATTTGAAAGTTCCTTGTAAATAATGTGTGTCTTGTTCCTAGCATGAGAGTAACTAGATTTCTGTTGATAGCGACCGGTATATGCAAAAGGGAGAAAATTACTGCCACAATTTTAATTATGTAAACATAAATCGAGACGAAACCTCCGGCAATTCGAAAGCAAGAACGTACGAAAAGTTACTTCCTGTTCGAAAGATTCTGCAAGATTCTAGTATTAAAGTAAGCATGGAATCTGTGTCTGGTGCTCTTGAACATAAACCGTATTGCGTTATTCCAAACAGGAGGTGAGCTAACCATATTTATTTACATGAGTGTCGCTTTTTGCCTTCGAATAAAACAACTTAAGGCTGTCGAAATTAATCGCTTCACGCTTTAAAACGAGCCTAAGTGGATTTGTTACACGATTATTTTTTCACGAAGTTAGCATATAATAGTTTCGAATAGTTTTGAAGACTCTCGAAAAAATAACTGAAGGGAGTAGACCCGTTTTTCGAGGATTGCAAGGGTGTGGAATTCGCGTTCTCATTTCTCGATAATACAAAAATGGGGTTTTTCAGTAGTCGAAAATCTGAAAATCTGCGACTTTCACCCTTAAGCTCTCATCTTTAAACATATGTAGCTCATTGTAATGTTGACCGATTTCGATGAAATTTTCAGTATGCATTTAAGTTACCGAAATCTATAAAACGCATTTTTTAAATTATCGTTACAGGCCCAGATAAAAAAGTTGACAAAACATCATTTTTTAAAATTTTGTATAATTCCTACCAATCGCAATCGTAATAAATTTTTGTTTACTTATTCTCTAGCGAACTAGCCGGCCTAACATCTTAAAAAAATTCAAGCCCTTTGAACCAATTTCTAAAAAGTTATGCGATTTTTAAGGGTGTCCACTTATTAATGCCGCTGACATACGCGTCTTGGGTACAAAATGACCGAACAGAACAGAAAATATTTCGTCTATAATGTCAAACCACTGGTGCTAGGTGGCGAGATATCTCGTCAAAAGCGTTTATCGGGAAGTATCGGAGCGCGAGATATCTCGTCCAGGGTAACCAAAGGGTTAAGGGCGATAGCGCCCTAGATCGATCTTTTATCTAGCGTTTTTGACTACTGAAAAACCCTATTAATACAAATTAATAATACAAATATAGAGATGAAATATACTAATATAAATTAGCGAAAAATGAGAACGCGAATCCCGCACCCTTGCAATCCTGGAAACGAGTCTACCGCCTTAAAGTAGAGGCTTCAAGATTCAAAACGAGCTCTAGTAGCCTGTCTTCCGATTTTTTTTGTTCACAAGGTCCCAATAGGTAAAATTTTCAAATGAGATATTTGAAGATCTGGAATGCTCTCCACATTTCTTTTTGCCTGCTACCCAACACAAAAATATCCTTAAAAATAAATAATTTAGCAGATTTGAAAGTATGTAGAAATTTCACGCTTTAGAATGAGCCCACGTAGACCCTCATCCCATTTTATTTCTTCACGGAGTTACACATGTTTCAAAGCAAACCCTTTCGTTTCACTTGTCAGTATCTTAGTAATATGTACACATTCATTTGACATTTGTAATAGGATTGATACTAATTTAACTTAATCTTAGCCCATCAATTCATAGGGTACGTCTAGACAAAGACGACGAAGCCGTCGACGAATTGAATCCCCCGAAAACCCATCCGAGTCCCATAAATAATGAATCAAGCAAGAAGGAAAAGCTTTGCACACCGAAGAAAGCTTTGCAGACAAAGATTTTAGAGGATGTAGACGATGACGTGACGTCATGCAAGTACAAGGAATTGATGGACTGCAAGCAGCCATTGGTACACAAAAAGGACACAATCAACATTCCCATGACAGAGTTGTCTGGGAGTCCTTTGACTAATTTCGCGCAAGTCCGAAAGCTAAAGGACGAGGTCTTGAACATCGAAAGCCAGCATTATGGTATTGAATCGTTCTGCATGAAACAGGGCTCGTTTTGCGATCAGAACATTAGGTTCGTCGACGATGACGACGACGAATTTATCGAGTAGACGAACAAACGTAACGGTATAACACATTTGAAACGTGTTTTAATTTTGCTTCAAAATTACAGAATTTATTTTACAAAGGATTGTCAAGAGCCTTTTAAAGATTCTTGACTTTGAAAAACGAATTTTCTTCCAAAATTGCATCTTGTGCCAAGAAGGTACAGCAAACGCTTAATTCAAAGCCTTTTACATCGGATTCATTATTTTTTAGAGCTTTGTGATACAAAATTGGTATTGTTTTAGTGGAATTGAATTTTTTTTTCAATTCTTTCATGATCTCAAAATTGCTCTGAGAAATGTCGAATCAAAGATATACATATACAAAAGAAAGATTTTATATAGTAGATATTTTAACCTAAGCACGGAATTGATTGCAATAAAACTAGTGTTAGATTTCGATAGTACTATTTTAAATATCCTCGAGATTACTATATACATATAATGATTTCGGATTAAATTGTAAATACATGGAAATAGTACAAATCAAATGGTACAGTACAATTGCTCCATTATTTATTTATACAGGATGCATCGGCTAAATATCTATCTCATTTACTATTATTTTTCCTAAACTTATTTGCTAACAAGATTTTAAGGTCATCCACGTTTTTTTTTTAATGAGGTTGTGTATTGTTAGTTCCATATTTTTTTTAAAACATAAATAAAATACATATCCAACAACTAATATATAATAACTACACTCAGCGCCCGCTCTAGCGGTTACGTCGCCCCGGACAAAAAGACAAATTGCCCCGCCCCTTAAGAATATATATATATATATATATTTTTTAAATAAAGGTACATATTTTTTATTGTCAATAAAAATGAAATCATTTTATTTAATTTTTAATAAAAGCATTTATTTTAATAAAAGCAAATTTTCTGTTAATATTGGGTATTTAACACTTCAATATTATTCTCACATACTTACAGCCAAAATGGCGCCCCTAGCGCCCCGGACAAATGTCCGCCCCTAGAGCGGGCCCTGCTGTAGCAGGCTGCTACACTATTCGGATCACTCAATTTCGAGATAAGGTCTACTTATATTTTAATTTGATAACTATGTATGTGTATTGAGATTCCGTTAACAAACAACCTTAAGAAAAAATTCTTTTTGCCATATATAACATGATGCATTATAGTTAATTTAATAAATAAAGTAGATATTTAGTTGAGATATCCTGTATACTTGTGCTATATGTAAGAGAATTTTGAAAATATAAAACAATCTCATTATATATCAGTCAATATTAAAAAGAAAATGAAATTCTATTCTTTACACGGTTTATCCGCTGGCAAAATTTTGCAAAGAATAAACAGCATGAAATTAGTAAATATAAAAATATAAGCACCAGACATTATAAATATTTATATAAAATGATAAAAATATGAATGTTCCCAAATTTACATTTTTATAGCGACGATTTTTCTACACTCATCTTTTGGGAATTTTTAGAAGAGTAATTTATAAGAAAAATAAGCTTCCTTATTAAAACATAAACAATTGCTAATTTTTGATAAACGATGGAAAATTAATTTCAATTTGCACAATGCGCTTTGTATAAAAGTACACGATATAAAATGTAATAAGTGTATAGTATAATTAATATGAATATTTCATGAATTGAATATTTATTTATGTAATTACTCGATACTTAATTAATATAATGCGTTTTATCTTGTATAATGTAAAAATTTACTATATGGATATATTAATTAATTATCGATCTTGATTACGTTAAGCAAGTTTCATTAATTCGTTTTACGGAATAACTGTAATTAGATTTTTTTATACATATATTGGTCGCGCATGCTTAACCATATCATGCTGAAAATTATTATTATAACGAATAATGTATGTAGTATATAAAAAAGTGTACATAATTCACACGATCATTGAAAATATCCGCTGTTTTTTATCATACTTCAGTGTCAGGAATTTTGTAATCTAATCTACCGCGTGCAATCAAGAGAATACTTTGTATAAATGTCATTATTAAAATCTAAAATAAATTACGAGCTGCGATAATTAAAAATTCACTGATATTTTAATATACAGGGTGTCCCACGCAACTGGTACAGGCTGTATCTCCTAAACGGTCGGGAATAGAGGAAAATGTTATAAGAAAAAGTTGAATAGCATCAGACGGTGCATACTACGCAACTAATTTTATGCACTTCTGTGCATCGGTGCATCAGAAAAATGCAACTGCACTTTTTTTTTTAAATGAGAACCTACATTTTTGACTGCACCAATCGATGCAGTTTGTTGTGCTCTACATAAAAGTACTAACATACTTATGCCCTAAACTTATTCGTTAGGAAGTTATCGAAGCTAAAAGTTCTCTGATTTATAATGGAACATAACGCAGTGAACTTTTAGCTTCGATAACTTCTTAACGAATAAGTTTAGGGCATAAGTATGTTAGTACTTTTATGTAGAACACAACACAAACTGCATCGATTGGTGCAGTCAAAAATGTAGGTTTCCATTTTTTAAAAAAGTGCAGTTGCGTTTTTCTGATGCACCGATGCACGAAAGTGCATAAAATTAGTTGCGTAGTATGCACCGTCTGATGCCATTCAACTTTTTCTTATAACGTTTTCCTCTATTCCCGACCGTTTAGGAGGTACAGTCTGTTCCAGTTGCGTGGGACACCCTGTATACATATGTATACATATATGCCATTATATGCAATCACTTTATAAAACATATTGTCTATTGAACACTTACATCCATATGGGTCCCAAGTTCGTGGCTGTTGGAGGGAGAAATAAAAACCTGCTTCAATTTCAATGGCGTCTCCATTTATTTAGTAACTATAATTAAAACCGTAAATATTAATTATTAAATCGGTATATATTATTTACAAGGACACCAAAAAAGTCGACACACATTTATATATGAACACTTTTCATTGCTCGAACCTCGCGGAATTTACCCTAAACTTATGCTTAATCACATGATCGAATTATATTCAAATAAGCTACGATATTAAACAATATCACTTAACTACAATAATCTTATTATTATTTAAATTCGTTTGTCCGGTCGGACAATTTTCAACCAAAGTTCACCTATTATCACCGTATCACCTTGCTATTGTCAATTGTGAAACCAAGAAACCGTTCACAATATTCTAAAATCAACATTTGAAATTGTTCAAAATATCCTACATCGTTGCTTGTAATTTTTTAATCGAACTTAATAGAAAACCTTCTGTCTACGCGTTCGGAAATGATTGATGTAGTGGTCGTTAATTGAAGTTACGTCGAGTGGCAGCACTCTGAAGCAAGGAAGAAGAAATTAATATGCTAGGCTCTGTCGTTGTCGCAGAAAATTCGGTTATCTAGACTAGAGATAACATTAACAAGTGTAAATAGTTCCTATAAAACGCGACTACTCGTGGAGCATGGAATTTGTTGCGAGAAATTTATGCGAAAAGAACGAACGGATAGAAACAGATCCTATGCAAGGATCATTTGTTGACCTCGAGCGTCAACGAGGTCTCCGGCTGGGTCCAGATGTAGCCGGTTTGAGTCATGCTGCAGTGTGCGTCGTAGTATCTACCAGGGGCACGGCAGTAGGACCACCGAGGGCAACGGCACCGAAATTTACTGTGAAACTCCTCCTTGCAGACTTCGTTCCACCAACAGGTTCGCTGCAATTGCCAAATTTCACCTAAACACTCTTTTGAATACCTAAATAATTTTTCTTTGAAAAGTTTCTTCAAGTTATGTACGTATCGAAAGCTACAGCGGTTTGAACTGACCGCGCTATTTGTGAACCCTGCGTAGCTACGCCAATGGTTAAAATTGCTGTAACTTTGAACTCGCACTGAATTTCGAAAAAACTTTTCAAACAACAGTTGTAGAATATCTAATTTAAAGATGCTTTCGGCTACCGTTTCGATTAATTAATAAATCTAGCAATTTTGCAAAAAACTTTTGTTCTTTCCTAACGTTTCGGTTCCGACAGTTGTAGATTTTGTTTAAAAACGTTAACATTGGAGATGATATTAATATAAGATACTTATGAGGATAAATACACAAATACCGTGCACATCTCTTTAACGTATATCAAGACATTACTGTATGTATTTGTATTTGTGCTGTAGTGTCGTCCTACGTTATACCTAAGCAACTAATTGGTCACCATCGCCGGCCCCTTGAACCGCTACCCTTTCTACAGCGTAGTCTTATGCCAAAAGGGCTATCATTCGCGCAGTAGTATAGGTCAATATATGTCTACGGCGCACAGTGGGCTGTATGCCCGATTTCAGCGGCCACAGCTACACTCCTCAAAAGAATTAAGGGACTACTTGTGCGAACCCGAAAAATTGCTCCCACTTTACGTGATCATAACTCCGTCAAAAATTGCCGTATCGATATCGTTAAACAATGGTTTGAAAGCCTGAAACCTCTGGTTTCAGATGCTCTGTTTCAAATTGTTACTGTGTTGGGTTTTTACAAAGTTATAGCGAGATGAAGACAACATTGACGGTTAACAAAAATTTTGTGCAACTTTGGAACATCACACGGGGAACAACAAATTTTTTTGATAAATCGCGTTAATATCATTTGGAAGGACTATCTTTCCTGTGTAAATTGTGTGGTTGTTGATTATTGTGCGATTTTTTTTATTCGAGTTATTCAACATTGTGGTAAATATGGGCTTTTTAACATTAACTGGCTCCAGAAAGTGAAAAAATTATCGTAGAATCTTTTGCAAAAAAGCAATAGAAAAAGCGTTCCTTTCTCTTCAAGGCACTTCTTTTGTTTTTTCAATTTCATTAATATTTCGATATACCAGGTGTTTCTAAAAATATGCTTAAAAAATGCACAATTTCCATTTTTCCTTTAACTCGCTATATCTCGGCGAGAAATGATCGTAATACCATGATTCGAACGTCAGATTGAAGCAAAGATTCTGCCGATTCGATTGAGTACCCCATGAAATCCCTGCGACAATTTTTTTCCTATGGCAGCTGTGTTTGAAGTTAGTGCTTTGCAGAAATTAGCGCGCCACGTACAGCGGCTGCCCGACATCTCTGAAGGCGGCCCACAGGGGAAAATTTGAACCAAACTCGATTCAAAATCAAAGAACTTTCGATAGAAATGAGGAAGAGCGATGAAATTTTTTAAAAATTAAAGCTGAAACTTTGCAGAATATGGGAAAAATAGGGAGATTATGGTACGAACGTTTTTTAACGTTAAGAAAATTCGTTAAACATGTAGAATTTCAAAAAAATGTGGTTTCTCCAGTACCACGTGCGGAAAAATTTTTTTTTTAACATGCTATATATCATTTCCCGTAGATTTTGTCACACTGATTTCAAATCTGGTCTCAAAATTTGGCTACGACCTCAGGATGCATATTATACATATCTGAATGTATTTTTCGATCAGTTACCCGATGCAATAAAATAAAAATGTAGTTATGTATCAAGAAAACATCGATGGCCTTGATAATTTTTTGCATCACAATAACCTGAAGAGATATTTAGGTGTCCTGTTTTAGACGAAACACCCTGTATAATAATTATTTTTCATCTAACATCATTCGAGATCAAACGGGGTCAATAGCCTCCGAAGTTTGGGGTGCTTGAACCACCTCTTTTACGTCTAAGAATAATTTTCACAGATTCGTAAAGATACGGTTTGTTTACGCTCCACTTACCTCTGCCAGGTAGCCTCTGACGCTCTGGTCGCTATAATTCCGTTTTTTAATTAGGTGTTTGGCAGTTGTCGTATACACGTCGGCGCACAGAACCAATATCAGTAACAGGTGCAACGCCAATCCTTCCTGCGAACAAACAATCGATTCGAAATCATTTTAATATTCTTATACATGATCTCACATTTCAAAGAATCAAATTCGATCACGTGAAAAAGAATATACATATATCGAGTTCCGGAAAAAATGTCCATGAAAGTTTTTCAACTGCTCTACGGTTACATTTTAAAAATCATTTAAACCATTACCATTTGTAAAATACAAGAATTATATTGCTTTTCGAAGTGTTTCAAAAATTCAGCAGAAAACATTAAGTTTTCAAATTGAGTTCTCTTCTCCCACCATGTTCGAACATCCGTAAACAATGAAAGCACTGTGCATGAAATAAGTTGTTGGAGTTATATTACTTTTGTGAAATATGATAGATCATTTCGAATGCGTTCTTCATGGGAAAATTGAATTTTTTCCGGCACCCGATGAAGAGAAAGAGTAAACCCAGATGCAATGGATGCACCGTGACGACACGGGCTGAGAGACTCACATTGTCGCGCATTTTTACCGATTCAGTGGTTCCGAAGACACGTTGTAGCACAGCCACTTCGATGTATCACAGAAAAGAAGAATTATATGATTCGTCACAACACCAACTGCATACTTCGTTTTCGGTGCAGCACGCTTTGCACCGAGCACTTAATAAAAGAGTGTATGCACCAGGAGTGCGCACGCACTTCCTTGCCTGCATCCGCGAATCGATCGTCGTGGAACTTTAAACATTTCGCAGAAATTCCTTCGGCTACCAAGGGATAGCACCGTCTAAAAAATCCCATTAATTTTCAGTATTCTAAAAGAAGAGCTTTCTATTTACATGACCATTAAGATTGTTAATTAACTGAGAGGGGAAGAGAGCGAGAAATAATATCGTTCACTTACAATTTTGGTTTATACGATCAATAGAACACCTTCCATTCAAATAATCATTTCTAATTTGATGTTTAACATTTTGCTTGCACAAAAAGTCATTTATAAATTGTTCGACAACTATAATAATATAAAAACAATATAGCTTCTCTTGAGATCATTATTTGAAAAGAAATTATCTGAGCAAATACGATGTAAAAATATGAAACATCAAATCAAATTTTGTATAGATTACTAAAATACATATGCACGTATGTGCAGAATTTAAATCTTTTGTGCAGAACATTCTTTGGTAATTATTATTAAAATAAGTAATCACAGCACAAAACGTCGGGTAAGAGATATTCAGCGACGATTAATTGTATAAATTGAGTAAAGAAAGAACAAATAATATTTTTCTAGGATGTATGTCTGGTGAAATGAATGATTATATTTCGGTTCGTATCAGTTTACTGTATTTCAATGCTGAGTACGGCGTATTATCAGATAAATGTAAATAAATGCGCGCACATCGAAGCAGCAACGGCGAGAAAAAGATTATCGATTCTGACATTCAAGCCGCTCTACGGTCAATGTGTCTAAAAATTTTCATACTATACGAGCGAAACCAACCGACAGCATTTTTTCTTTCTTCTCAATCATAAAAGACACGCATATATCTAACCATAAAATCGTCCGAAGGAATGTTTTTCTTCTTTTATTTGAAAAACGGTGACAATATTTAAAAAAAAAAGAAAAAGATACACGAAAAGTGAAACAAAAAACTTAATAAATAGTCAATGCTTATCAAGAGAAAAGCGGAACTATATAAAATCGAAGCGTACAAAAGTAACAACAATATAATATATATAAAATAAAAATCAGAAATTACATGAAGTTGAGTGCAACGAATATTAAATGACGATATTAAAATTAAACGAACGAAGTGTTATCCATTAATTAAATTAAGGAAATGTATATAAATAGTCGAGGAACGATTGATTTTTCGCAGCCTAGAGTTGTCCCTATACTAACAATGTATAATGATTAAACTATGCTATGTAATACAGTACGTAATAAATACACTAATGATGTATAATATGTATTAACGATCGGATAAAAGACATTACAATATTTACTTGTATTATATAGTAGAGGAACGTGGAACGATGTTTTTGTTTCTATTCTTCTTTTTCTTTCACATGTGCGCTAACAATTAACTGCAATCAAGACAATGAAGTTAACAACAATCGTATCCCCTCTTATCTCATCATTCATAAATGTAATCGGTGCCGGATAGGCCTTAAGTATCTGGATTAAACTAGAAACCGATTACAAATATGCATCATAAAATTCAAAACTGTTTTTCTCGAATGATTATTTCCAATGACTATAATCGATCCCCCCACGTCTCTCTTATGTGTCGTATAACTACACTTTGTTTCCTCGAAACGAAACGGTGGAAAACAGAAATGTTTTTCGTCGAGTGAAAGAGAGAAAAAAAGGAAGAAAAACAAATGCTTTCGGTCGGCCAGACTGTAATCTGATAAGAGCGAGTGTAACGCAGACTTGAGCGCCAGCTGACTGGTCATTTCATCCGAAAATCGACGAGCAATCTTTTCTCTCGGTCTTGAGAAATTTTTGAATGAAGAAATAAACGTCTACAAAGAGTGCTAGACAAACTAATATTTTAAGTCTCCGATTGTATAATAAAATGATTTGATTAGATAATCGTTTCAGTTAGTACGTGTGGCGTCTAGCACTATTTACGGACATGACAAAGCTAGTAAAAATTGGTTCGTCGATCGTTCGGATAAAAATTGGCCAACTTTCGAACGTAAGGAGGCGCGTACAACTTTGGATAGAAAGAGGTGTGCGGCTAAAGGAGCTGGCCCGTGTTTCCAAGATGAAAAGACGAAATAAACACCATTTATTCCTCCTTCTCAGCCTTCTCGACATCCTGTTTCTCTTCAGCCTCTATATCTCCCTCAAATTTCGGTCCTGGTTCCTCCTCGTCGTCCAGCACGATCTCCTCTGGATCTGGGGCTCGCGGGAGGAACTCTTCGTCGGGATACATCGCTTTGAAGATGCTCATTGCCTTGAAAATGTATACAACGTTATTCTAGAGGTTATAGCATCGTAATGAAATATTGAAACAGTAATGAAAAGAATGAAACTGAACATCGCGTTTAACTTTAAAAACAGCGTTTCTAAATTTTTCACAAAGAGTATAGCCGGACAATAGGGCCCCCAAAGACAACCCTGCGTGACAAGGCATTTCCCTGCCCGGCTATACCCTTTTCTAAAAATCGAAGCTGTATTAAAAAATTCTGGATAAATTCACGTGTACGCCGTTAGATAAAACGTTCCCGACTTTTACCACAATTTTCGATGAAGCAGAACAAAATAGCTTGAAAGTATCCAGATAAATCCTAGTAACAATTTCAAAATTAACCTGATTAACAGCAAAGTCAAAGTCGAGTTCTAAATCCGGACCGGAACAAAGATGTAGGTTGCTTGGCGCAGTATCGTTTAATTTAATATCACTTGCGGGTAGATTTAAGTACAATGACCACAAAACTTGGGGCTTTATGTTCTCCATAGACTCCTCTTTGTCGTTCTCCTGTTCACCTTCCTGAAAACACGTTCTTCATTTAATCACGAAGCAATGGCAGTTTCTTTCACGATTTGAACGAGGAAGGAAAATTAACCTGAAGGTGTCTCTTGTCTGGAGAAACAGTCTGTGTATGACTATGAATGGATGCGCGATTGGACAGCGGATCGAAGGTCTCCGCTCTTAAAAATTTATTGACAACATAGGCCAAGTCTTCCTTTGCGTTTGTCGTTCGCTTGCATGTCATATGGACCATAACTGCATCGAAACAGAGCAATAAATTCAACATAAAATAGCTTGGCCTGAAATATCAAAAATATATGATACTTCGCAACCATTTTTACGTACATAGTCCTTGAGGGCAAGCATTTGTTGATGGTCCCAATTCAATCAGCGTAACAGGTTCTTGACCAGGTTCCTCTGGAGGATAATATAAAAGTGTCAAATTCTCCTTTTCACCCTGCATTATTGATCTACAAAAATTGCAATAAAATCATGGTAGATACACACGTTGTTTGTGTAGAGATTTTATTTAAGACTTTGATTTGTTATCGTTCTATAAGAATGTGTTTCTTTCTTTTTTCTTTAGTGATAATTATTACCTGTCCGTAATAAATACTCCACGTGATATCCGTTGTCCGCCTTCGGAGGCTACAATCTCCGGTGGCAGATGACCTTGACCGACGACTAAATGCTCCAAGGTCAATCTTTGCTTGCCGCTAATGATAGCTTTACATTTCTCGTTATCTATTACTACACCATCGAGTTGCCTCTTCAGACAGTACACTCCTCCGAATACTGCGCACAATCTGAAAGTAATTGAGATTCTTCGTCAAAATCAGTGTGGCATCAACAGTTTCGCAAAAGTTTAAACATTTACATTACCGGGTAGAACATTTCTGATCATTTTTAATTAAGCAGAACAAAGGAAATGGCCCATTCCAAGCTTTCCCCCCATGCTTATTCGACTATACCCTTTTAATTAGTTAATGCTGCTCTAGTGCAATAATTGTAATGAAAATTTGAACAACAACTTCACCTGCAGAAACACTGAGGCAATTCCCCGCTACCATACATAGGCCAAAGGAAGGGTGTGCTACCGTATCGTCCAAGACTGTTAAGAAAATGCTTTGTGCGATTCACACCATCCCTGCAAGATGTCTTGTCAGTAGCCATTGCAATTGCTTGAACTATGTAATGCTGCACGATCGGTGTCAAATTCTTTGTGTGAAGATACTCTAAGAAAGTCTTGTCCCGGAATCCTATCGATGAAACAAAATCATTTGAAATTAGTGCCATTGTGAATACAAAATTTCTTAGACTAGATATAAATAATTACCATCAAACTCCGGGCTGTCAGCTCCTTGCACCATGCATGATGTAAGCAGTTTCATAAGCATTCTCTTCTCAATAAGACTAACAGTTTTGTTTGCGAATACATCGGTTCTCGAGCAAGGTACTTGTGTCAACTTTCCATCCATGAATGTTGACACTCTCGAGACTGATCGAAACTCAGCATAGCGAGAGATATTACTGGAAATCAGTAGCTCAACGAGTTCACCTCGTGCGAAGAGCAACTGTTCGGAAGAAAATTGTAGTTGCGCAATAATAAAATCTAAATAGAGCAGCGAGTTTAATTGAATAATTTTCATTGTACCTTTGGGGCCAAGTCAATATTGAACTTCCTGTACTCCTTTCTTATACGATCTATGCTCCAATGTTTAACATTCTCTTTTTTATCAACTTTATCCTCGTCTGCTTTCTCATCTCCGCTACCACTACCTTCCCCACTACAATCAGTTTGAGTATCTTTTGAAGAGACCACAGGTAAATCAGCCTCGCTATGATAGAAAGGCGGTTTAATTTCCAATTTAGAGCACAGTCAAGAACTTGCAGGAAGGAAAACTTACTTTGAAATGTACCAAGTCTCTTCGATATTCTCAACAGTGGAATATTGATCGCTAGCTTTCAAGAACTTTTCTTCCGGCTGCAGTTCTATTCCCGATACATCTTTGGTGTTACTTTTCGAGATTTTCAAATCCTCTATCCATTTTTGCAGACCGTCAAAGTTAAACGTTGCCCAAAGACCACCGTAATATTCGTTACTGCAATGTAATTTTTTCAATGATATAATCGACAGAAAGGAAGTTTAATTTAGATCAGTAAGTAACAATTATATCGTAAATACATTAAAAATGATTTTACTGTGATCATAAAATTCAGCTAAAAAGCTACTGATTCCATAATTACTTATTTAACATTTTTAATTGTTCCTTATCACCATCAAAAGAAGAATTTTGTTTTATATGCATTATGTAATTAAGTATAGAACAACAGCTATATACTGTAATATCTTTGATCAAAATCATATACGAGTATGTATATACATATACACATACATACATACAATGTAGAAGTATATAAAGATTTGTGATACAATCGAGAAAAGTGTTTATTCGCTGAGCAAAAATAAACAAAAACGTAATATGAACTTTTTCCGAAAATTTTCCCGAAAACGAAGTCTTAAATGGTAAAATTTCATTCTGCGTTTTCGCTACGGTTACTCGCGCACAGTCTTACACACATTCTTAGATATTATATATTCTCTATCAAAGTATAAATATTAAATATAAAAGTGAAACAGAGTAAGAGGACAATTGAACATTGAATTGAATGAAGAGAACATTGAACAAGAGAGACAGATATGCAATAAGCGAGAGAAAAAGAGAGAGAGGGATAGAGGGGGGTGGGGAAGGGGAAAAGAGAGAAAGACAGAGAATGTCTGACATACCTGTCTAGGTGAAGGACCTTTTTACCGATTCTACTCGCAGCAGCTGCGACAATGGACTCCGTCATACCTGCGAAAGATGATCGTGGGATTATCATGATTAAAACCGAGAAGTCAACAGAATAAATGGGAAGTATCGCAAAAATCAATACCTGTCCCGACGACGATGACATCGTACTCGGTCGGGAGATCGTCCTCCATGTTTGTCTTCCAGTTACAAATATACGATAGAACGAGGAATTCCAAACACGAATGGCTTCAATACTCCGCGAAAGAGTTATCGGATGGGGAATCAATTCATTTCTATCGGATGCCGTCGATTGTGCTGAGTAAAGGGCCACTCCCGTCGCGTCGTTTCGCTTTCGCTCTGAACTTTCACTGTTTCACGACACACTCGAAACTCCAATTTGACAGTACAGGACGCCGCAGGTAGAAACGGAGCTCAACGCTGATTCGCAGGGACTACGTCTTCGAACACGATTCTCTAGACGCTGCAACGCAATACAAGCAATGCCAACTCAGAGAATACTAAAGTCAAAGACTGGTCAAAGACGCACTACAACTGACTACAACCAACTACACCTACAGCGCACTAATATATGTGGATTATAGACCAATAGACTTATAGAGATAGACTGCGCGGCTTGTACGTGTTTGTACGAAGCGCTAAAGCCTGCCATGGCGGCCGGGGTATAAAGAGTGAGAGAGAAAGAGCCTGTTGTGGTCGTAAGGCGCTCTCTTTCTAATTGACCAATGAAAGTGGGGAGTTCGTAGGAAGTGAGAGTTGAATGGCTCGCTGATGGACTCGCTGCGCCTCCACATGGCCTCCACCAACTATCGATGTGCGAGTGAGATAGATATACAACCAGCCGTCATGGCAGGCTTCAACGCTTTGTACAGGCCGCGCAGTCTATCTTGGTCTATCTCTATAACTCTATGGCCGTGACTTGAGTCCGTGACGTGACACGTGACAGCAGTGTTCCGATATCGTCCAAGATTTTTCGTACGATGGATGACCGCTGGTGGCGCTGCGTGGAAAAAACAGTAACGTATCTATGATAACGATGTAGTGGAGCCCTGCACCCTGCGCCTTGAGACTGTTATATTGGCGCAAAAGTACCGAAACAATCTGTTCCGGATAAAAAAACTTCAGGACGTGTCCTAACAAGTTACAAAATATACACAAATACACATGTTATACATTCATTTTCCAGAATCAAATCATACAAATCTTTGCAAATTCTGCGGGGTGCTCAAGGTACCCCATTTTATCGAGAATCTTACTTTACTGAGGCTGAAAGCGCCACCAGCGGCCATCCATCGCACGAAAAATCTTGGATGATATCGGAACATTCGGAACACTGCGTGACAGAGTGTGATAGCTGGTGACAGCCGTGTTCGGGTTCGGGTGTTTTTTGGTGTGTTTGGTGAGCGTATATTCATTGTTTATTCTGTATTTTGTGGTGTTTACAACTGTTTACAACTTATCAGGTATGTTACCATCTTTAAGATTTAATACTAGAAAGAAGAAAATAATGGAGTACAAACAAACCATTATAAGTAGCTTAGTATTTATATGTGATTTTGATTATACTCCGTTTTATTACAGTTGATAACAATGGGTAAATGCCTATATTGCGGAAATTTGAGTAAAAACAAAAACAAGGCATCATTGCACAGGTATGTACAGATAATACATATAATTTCTTTTCAATTTTCAATAGTACTAATTTTTTTTGTTTTAATTCCCATATGATAAAACACAGATTTCCACAAAATGCAGCACTGCGTGAACAGTGGATCAAATTTATAGGCCGGGAAAATTGGATGCCTAAAAATAGTAGTTACTTGTGTTCGGATCACTTTCGTAAAGACTGTTTTAATGTGCATTACAGCAACAGGAAATGTTTAAAACCGGGATCTCTGCCAACTATTTCGACATACCAGGAAACGTTTCAAGAACATAGCAATATTTTGGTAGAAAGTAATCATGGAAGTAAGGAACTGTGTTTTAATTGATTTATAATATATTAATGTAATTTAATATGTAATATATATATTAAATTAATGTATGTATATATATACTTTGTTTTCAGATATTAATGAATCTATTACAACAAGTGATGAAGTCCCAGAAGTGGGTGTGTGTATAGAGTACATTGACTCTCCTACAAGTAGCAGAGAGATTTGTATGTTCAAAAAGTTTCAAATTTTTTTCGTAATATAACAATTTTTGTGGCAATATTTTTCACTGCAGTTGATGAAGAGAGTTATCTTCAGTCAAGTATATCAAGAATGAATGTAACAGAGTCCCAGCGCATGACAGTACATGAGAACATACATCATGACCACCACTATGAGAGAACCCTGACGAGTACTTTGAAGAAATTAAGTAGCGTCCAGCGAAGGCTAGATTCTAGCCTAGAGAGTAACAAGATGTTGAAACGACAACTAAAACAACTAAAAATAAAGGTACATTCCTTAAAGGAAGTAGTGAAAGGGTTGAAGGTGAGGCGGCGACAAGCTAGCGCCACATCTTAAGTCGAAAATATGTTTGTGTTTGAATGAATGGATTGGGGTGCGTGCCGCGCGATAGCGTCGAGAGCTTAGTGTGGATTTATAGTGGAGCTGCGAGCATCGATGATAGCGGCGCGGTGAAAACAAACCAACATTCGTGACAACATTTCGACACATACTAATGAAAAAGTACATATGCATTTTCTTTGTTTTTCTTTTTTTTCACCGCACAGCTCACCTCGCTGCTCTACTATAAATCCACCCTTAGACCATATAAACCTATAGACACGGTACAGATACAGATACAGATGTTTGGACGATTGATTCGAGTGTCGCGTAGGGTGAGAGTGGCAGAGAGTGGTGAGAGTGTGAGTCAGTGTGAGCTAGCATTATAGGCAGGGGGTGGTTAGGATTGCGTAGGAGGCAGGGGCATGCTTTTGGTGGCATTTCTGCGCATACTCTGTACCGCCAAGTATGAACAATGTTTCCAGATTGCTTACATATATCTGACATGTTTAAACTAGAAAAGTGATAATTAACCCTTTGTCCAGGGCCCGCTCTAGGGGGGGGACAACCCGGGCATTTGCCCGGGGCGCCAAAATTTAGGGGCGCCATTTTGGCTTTGGCTGTAAGTGTGACAAAAATAATGATGTTTTAAATATTTAATTAATACAACATAGAAATACAACATTATTGTTCAATATGTTTGATATATACTCATAAAAATTAAAAATACTCATTATTATACACTATACATATACACGTGGTAATGCATTTGATCTCAATCTCAATCTCATGTAAGAACCTCTTCTTGCGTGCTTGCTTGCTTGCGGTTTGCAGAAAATAACTTTAAACAATGGAATGCAAAGAAAGATGAATATAGACTTTATTTAATTGAACTGAATTGAACTCTTATAAGAGTTCTAAGACAACTATAGTTGTCGACTCTATGATCTGAGAATTGTATCTGCCTCGTCCTGAAGTTTTTATCTTCTTCCAGCTTCCTTTTCCTTAGCCAATTGCAAATTCAGATCTTCCAGCTGGACGATGATTCGTCGGGTGGCTCGTCTTCGGTTGCAGCTCGATGATGATTGATGGTGCAACTGGTGCAACTTTTCTCGCGAATCTCGCGCAGTAAAGTAAGATTCTTGATAAAATGGGGTACCTTGAGAAACCCGCAGAATAAAAAAAATTGGTATGATTTGATTCTGACAAATGAATGTATAACATGTGTATTTCTCAGTATTTCTGTATATCTTGTAACTCGTAGCATATGTTCTGGAGTCTTTTTGTCCGGAACAGATTGTTTCAGTACATTCCTGTCAATGCTGTCAATATAAATGCCTGCTGCTACTGCTACCGCTACCTCATCATCCTAATTGATCCTAATCAATCCTAATGCAGAAATGTAGATACGTTACTGTCTGGCCGCGCATGCGCGAGAAAAGTTGCACAATATCGGAATTCGGAATACTGCGCATTCAGTGTGCCCAGTCGGGATACGTTTTTTCGCGCATGCGCGGCGTTTCCAGCAATTTCCAGCCTCAGTAAAGTACACTTCTCGAGGAAATGTGGCACCTTGAGCGCCATGTAGAATTTTAAGAAATTGATATGACCTCCATGGAGCCTACTACATGTTTGGTTCTTTGACTTTTGCACTCCTAAGTCGTCCATTTGGACCACTGTGCGTCCCGTCAATTATATCGGTACATTCCCGCCGATATAGCTGCCTCAGGGCTCTGCTACATCATTGCCTCATCATAGATACGTTACTGTTTTGGACGCGCATCAACGCGCATGCGCGAAAAAACGTATCCCGTCTGAGCACACTGTGCGCATTTTGCATAAATACAATCTGTAGATGCGTTCATTGTGCTACTAGCATTTTAAATATTATTTTGTATAAAAAATATACCTATAACTGATTCTATATTTTCAGATTACTATACACAATGTTAGTGTAGTTATTACAATATTTCGTTCCACGATGATAGTTAGGTTACGTATTTACAATATTTGTTCAATGATCGCAATATACGCATGTATTTATATAGTGAAGAAGCTGTAAAATAGTTGCAAAGAAATTATGTTGCAGCAGATTCAAAACGATACATAATTTGAAAGCTATGATTCGATCTGATTAATTAAGATAAGTATTTCCAACTATAAAAAAGTTTGAGATGCTATGAACCAGACACTATTTATGTGATATGATATATTTCATTTTTTATTTACAGATGATGTAGTGGGTGGCAAACAGGATTACGTATCTGAATATTAAGTGGCTTTTAAAAATGCATGTATTAACCAGATGTGGTTCTATGTCAACCTAGACTCGAGATTGATTTTTCGACCACTGGTGTAGCTTATTTTACATATTCATATTTCATTCATTAATAATACCACAATTACATAGTGTGTAAAAGCAATTCTAATTTCCACTGTTCTAAATATATGGGTAAAATGCATGTGTGAGGGAATAAAGCATCCGAAGGATAAGGCGATAGTTTTAAGTGAAGCGGTAGCAAACCAGTGTTCCGATATGGTGCAACTTTTCTCATGTACGCGCAGCCAAAACAGTAACGTATCTATATTATTGTACATATATTATTATCTATATTGGCGGATACGCGACGCGGATCGAGACGAGTGTCCTGCGAGTTTCTGGTAAGTTAATATTTTATTATACAATGGCAGCTAATAGTGAAGAAAGAGCTACAAAGAGGCGTAAAGTATTCTGTTTCCAAAATTCTTGGTTGGAGGAAGATATTTTTAAAGTATGGTTAGCTCCTTCTGCACTAGAAGATAAAGCGCATTGTACTCCATGTAATACATCCGTCAGATGCTGCAAAAGAGCTTTAATTAAGCATTCGAAATCGGTCAGACATATACGCAATATGAGTTTATGTAATAAAGCCACCTGTGGTAATAATAATAATACTAGTTTTAATAACACAACTTTATCCCACAATGATAAAGTGAAACATGCAGAAAATAAATTATCTGCCTTTTTTGAAGAACATAATGTAGCTTTTAATATAGCTGATCATTTAATTCCTATAATTCAAGATGTTTGCAAGGAACCCAATGTTGTGCAAGATCTTACACTTGCTCGAGCTAAGTGTGTCAACATCGTTAAGAATGTAATTGCCAAGCGCGAAATTGAGCAATTAGTTGAATATTTAAAAATTTGTAAATTCTCTATTTTATTAGATGAAACTACAGATGTTTCAGATTCAAAATTAATGTGTGTTTTGATCAAATTTGTATCGCCAATAAATCAAAAAGTAACAACTCAGTTATTAGATCTAATGCCTTTAGACAGTGCTGATTGTTCCGCGAGTAGTGTATTCCAAACTTTTAAAAATTTTTTAGATAACAAAAGAATTCCCATTAAAAATATTGTCGGATTGGCATGTGACAATGCACCTGTCATGATTGGAAGTAATAATTCTTTCATGACACATTTACAAGCAGAAGTACCGCATTTAATAACGTTAAGGTGTATTTGTCACACTTCCGCGATTATAGCCAGTAGATCTTGCAATAAATTGCCTCCGGAATGCGAAAATTTAATTAGACGAGTTGCCACTTATACTTCGGGCAGTTCTAAGAGGTGCGCAATTTTGGTCGAAATTCAAAATTTTTTCGAGATAGAGCAACACAAAATGTTAAAATCATCAAACACCAGGTGGCTTTGTTTACACCAATGTGTCTTTAGATTACTTGAAAATTGGGACGTGTTAAAAAGTTTTTTCGTATTAGCCGTAGTTGAAGATAGATTAAAATCTGCAAAAATAATTTTAGAGTATTTGAATGACACGTCCATTAAAGCATATATGTATTTCTTGAAATATTCATTGAATATTTTCAATAATTTTAATGCCCTATTTCAGTCAAGAAAAATTTTAATACATAAATTATTTGAGAATAGCCGGCTGCTAATTCGCCAAATAGGGCAAAATTTTATCAAACCTGAAGCTTTGAAAGACATCACTAATTTAGATTTAAATGACACAGACATTATGTTCGAATTAAAAAACGTATATGTGGGACCAGAATGCGAAAGCGTTTTAGAAACATTAGAGTTGAAATGTGTCCAACAAATTCGGTCCACATGTTTAAATTTTTACATTACTGCAGTTCGAGAGATGCTTGCACGTCTGTCTTTGCAAGATACATTTTTTCAAAATTTAATTTTTTTGGATCCTAAAGTAGCTTTATACGATGAAGGCAGACTTAAAATTAAAGATTTATCTGATATCGCCAAACGCGTAAACCTTGCAAATGTTACACAATTAGCTTTCGAATGGCGAATTCTACCATCATGTTTTGATGAAGAATATAAAAAAGAATTAGCTTCAATAGAAATAGACGATATGTGGCGCAACATTTTAAAATGTACAAATGTCGATGGGGAAGAGATGTTTCCAAATTTAAAATTATTAATTGAAATAGTTCTTTCTCTTCCCCACTCAAATGCTGAGGCCGAACATATTCTCTCTATTGTAACAGATGTAAAATCTAAAAAAAGAAACCTTTTAAGTATCGATACTGTGTCTTCCATTTGTGTAGTTCGGTCCAGTTTTAAATCTAAGGATGTCAATTGCACTAATTTTGAAGTAGATTCGCGACATCTCCAACTGCATAATGCAGAAAATTTGTATAAAAAAAGCACATGTGATGGCAATTAACCCAATGTGTTATGTATTTATTATTAACGTAAGTTTTGATTTAGTTATAAACTATTTTCTAATAATATAATGTAATTTTTGTTTTGTGAATACTGGTAAGGTTTTTGGCAGTTTTTCTTACCCTAGAAGCAAATGTATATATATACATATGTATATAAATGTATACATTAAATTTTAATATTTCATATGTATGTATATACAGATATATATATTTGGAATTACGTGTTCGTAAATTAGTAAGGATTGTAGAGGAAGGGTTTTAAATAAACTAACTATGTATACTTTAATTACTGAATAACAATTATTTTTAAACTTTTATTAAGAAAAATAATGTAGATGTTGTCGTAATCAAAAACAGAAACGGAATGAATGAAAGAACAGAAAAAACAGAATAAACGATAAGAATAAAGGGTGGAAACAAAAAGCTGCCGTTAAGGTTCATCTTCAAGCGTAAGGGATAGAGAAAATGGTCGCGGCTGTAGAATTTTTTTCCTCCTCGAGGCGCCTGGGGCGCCAAGGCGGTTCGCGGGTGACACAGCTCGCTGAGACACCACAACCACTTCATCCCCAGAGACCTTCGCAGGTAGCGAAGGGAACGAAATTCTTCGTTGGGCAGGTACGGAAAACTGCGACGGTGCGGCTACCAGAGGAAAGGGCTGTTATGAAGGTAAATGTGGCGGCGAGGGATGTGGTGTCGTGGTAGCTGAAAGTGAAGGCCTCGGCGACGGCACCTCCGAGGACGAGCGGCGTGACACCGGTGCACGTGGCGGTGAGGAAAGCGGCGTTGCAGCAGCTGAAGGGGAAGGCCTCGGCGACAAGCGGTGTGTTAGTGGTTCGACTGCCTCCAGAAAGGCTGGCTTGAGGCCATCCGTTGACACCGTCTTTTCCATCCCTCTGAAACAAATCATGAACGTTTTGTCGTCAATCTTCTTCACGACCTCGTGCGGACCGGTGTACGGTGGGTCCAGAGGTTTTCGAATAGATTCCACCCTCTTGAAAACGTGGAAACAGGTGCTTAATTCCTTATGTACGAAGGGACGGACATTGCTGTGCCTGGACGCAGAAACAGGCCTGATCTCCCTCATGAGCTCGCGGAGCCTAGAGACAAAAAGAGGAGGCACCTCGGGGACATCCCCCTGGACGAAGAATTCCCCAGGAATTCGAAAATTGCACCCGAAGAGCATCACAGCCGACGAATCCTGTAGATCCTCCTTGAAAGCGTTACGCAAACCAAGTAACACCGTTGGAAGGATGTCCGGCCAAGGGGTCCCCGGATTGCACGTCAAGGCAGCTTTGAGAGAGCGGTGAAACCTTTCCACAATGCCGTTGGATTGAGGGTGGTATGGAGTGGTGTGAATTCGCTCCGAGCCGAGCAGATGAGCTAGTGAAGCGAACAGGGCTGACTTGAACTGGGTTCCTTGGTCCGTTGAGATAGTCAGTGGAGATCCAAAATTGGCAATGCAGCTGTCGAAGAAAGCCCTGACAACCGTTTCGGCCTGCATGTCCCTGATGGCACTGCCACAGGCCAACGGGTGTACCGGTCAATGATGGTGAGACAATATTGCATCTCTCGCGCCAATGACAGCTTGACGATGTCCACATGAACATGGTCGAAACGAACGTCTGGAGTGGGGAAGTTTCCAAGGGCAGTCCGATTGTGACCGTTGACCTTGGCACGCTGGCAGGCTTCACACATGTGTGCCCATTGAAGCGCATCCTTCTTCAGACCAGGCCAGAAGAATTTTGGCACCGTCATGCGGCTTGTTGTTTTTCCGCTTGGATGCGAGAGCCCGTGTACAACATCGAAGGCAGTACGTCTGAGGGATACTCGTAAGTATGGTCTTAAGGTTCCGGTAGATACCTCGCAGAAAATTTCTTGGCCATCCCAGGCCAGTTATCTAAGATTACGTACTGGATTGTCCTGCAGGTGGGGAAGCTCGTTGTCCGTGGACTGGGCTTTGCTAATGGTGGCACCATCCAGGAAGGTCGGCTTTGCAATGGCGCATGTGCGAGAAAGAGCATCTGCGACAACATTCTCTTCACTCTTGACGTGAACCAGTTTCATATTGAACTGCAGAATATAGTCCAGTTGTCTTTGTTGTCTTGGAGGTGCTTTATCGGATCGTTGAAATTCTGCCAAAATTAACGGTTTGTGATCTGTCTTCACGGTAAAAGGCCTACTCTCCAGGATTCGTCTGAAAAGCTTGATTGCCTCAAAAACCGCCTCAGGAGCTCGCGATCGTAGGTGGCATACCGTTGTTCTATCTCGCTTAGCTTACGCGAGAAAAAACCAACGGGTTTCCAAACGCTATCCTCCAATTGTTCCAGGACTATTCCGATAGTTGCGTTGGAGGCGTCTGTGGTGAGCGTGAGCGGCGAGCGGTGTATCGTGACCAGGGTTACCATATTTTGCGGGTATTGGGCAACCGAGCCCCTTACCCTTGCGCCCCTCGCCCAGCTGCGCCGCGGAGCCCGTCCCATTCTTCCCACTAACACTGACGCGTACTACGTGGAGCAAGCTAAGTTAGCGGTACGCGTCAGGTTAGTGGGAAGAGTGGGGCGGACTCGGCAGACAAGCTGGGCGATGCGCGATGGGCGGAAGGGTAAGGGGCTCGGTTGCCCGATACCTGCAAAATATGGTATCCCTGATCGTGACTTAGGAAAGCGTGGCTGACCGCCTTAACGATGCTCTTTTTGCATTTCAGGAATGCTTGATCCGCGTCCGGTGTCCAAGCCAAAGGTTTATTGGAGCACTTGGTGGTTCCCTTGGGGAGGACGTTGAGCGGCGCCTGGATGCAGGCAGCACCTGGGATGCAACGCCTGTAACAATTGATCATCCTCAGGAAACGTCGGAGTTGGGCATTCGACTCCGGTTTGGGAACATCTTCGATGGCCTTGACCTTGGCAGCAGGGGGGCGGTAACCTTCCTTGGAAACGGAATAGCCCAGATATGTGACCTCGGACTGCGCGAAAACACATTTCTGGAGATTGATCGACAGCTTGGTCTCTCGCAACGTCTCAAGCACAAGTCAGAGGTGACGCGTGTGCTCGTCAAATCATCTGGACATCGCGAAAAGATCATCAAGGATACGGACCGCCTGTATCTGCGCCGGTAGTTTTCCGCCTGGCCAATTTGAGATACCATCGGCTTGAAGGAGCACGGCTGTTCACATTTGTGTGCGTTCGCGTGAGTGAGTGAACGCGCGCGTGCCGGACTACGCCCGCGATTTCTTTCTAGTTAGATCTTTGCTAATTTTGTCACGTAACTATACTTGACTCCAAATAAGAATGTACTTGTACTGCGCAAGTCGTTGCGCGTCAGCCATAAAATTGATGGCGTCAGCCAATGATCGCGTGGTCGGCGAAATACGAGTAGGGGGATTAGCCAATGAACGAGTTCCGTTAGAGTCAGATGCGCAGTAGAGTCTTAAATTCGTCGGTTAGTAAGTACATTCTTATTTAGAGTCAAGTATACCCTTCCAGCTATGTTGCAAAAGCAAGACGTCTTAATTTAAATTTATAGTCGATGACGTTTTGGGAAATTAAATTAAAACGTCTTGCTTTTGCAACGTAGTTTATTCGACGGTAACGCCGAAACGATGATGAACAAAAACACTCTGCGTCGCCTACGTTCAAAGAGTGGAAGGGTAGCCACGTGACAAAACTGGCAAAGGACTAGAATCTAACTAGATTTTGGGTCGAAACATGGGTTTGCGGCAATCGGTTGTTTGTCCTTATTTGAGCAAATTTTTGGCTGAGTGAGGGCTCATTCTAAAGAGGAAGATTAAAGGCAGCGCGCTCGGGTCATCATATCAGTCAAAATAATCTTTTAGTGACAGAAAAATACATTGGAATCTGCGGGATTTTTCTCGATTTTTTCTCTACTTTGGGCACTCATATTATTAGATATAAACATAATCTCGTTAAATCATGACCAGAACACTCTGCATTCAACCTTCCTCTTTTGAATGAGTCCTCACCCAGCTCAAAGTCTGCTCGAATACGCACGAGCCTGGACCGTGAATAAGGACAATCAACCGATTGCCACAAATCCATGTTTCTACCCAAAATCTAGTAAAATCTAGTTAGATTCTAGTTTTTTGCTAGTTTTGTCACGTGACTACCCTTCCGCCTTAAAATATTGTAAATGTGATCGATTTATATGTAAAAAAAATTCTGTAACCTACACAATATGCGAAAGTTGTTAATCTTCAGAATCAAATATCGATTCTTAAAAAAAATAGTTAATATATAATACTATTATTACTTCATGCTTCATTGTAATATCTTAATAAAACATATAGAATAAACATTTGTATCTCAAATATACTTTATATATTGATTATTTCATGATAAAATGCCAAATTTTTTGAAATTATCCTGTCCTTTCTTTCCGTGTTCTGTGTACATGACGCACTCGCTGATCCCCCTCACCCCCATATAAGCTAAGCGTCGGTACTGTCGATGAGCATAGCCATAGCCTCAGTGGCGCACCCAGGATTTAAACTTTGGGGGGGGGGGGCCGAGTTAGGCCGAGTCTAGGCTGAGAACGGCTAAAATTTCATGGCCTGATGCAAGAATTGCCAATGTACAGTACATAGCGCGTTATAACTAGTTGGGGCCTCCAGCAGGGCCGGATAAAGCCAGCATGGGGCCTGTAGTAAATGTGGGCCAGGGGCCTTGATCCCCCCCCCCCAAGAAATGAGGAAATGGAACACTAGAAAATTGGTCAAATTGTAGAACACTTGCTTCCTCTCCGATTTCGATGATTCTGATATGTAAGCACATATGTTCATTGGCAGTGGCGCGTTACTGTATGGGCAACTTAGGCAAATTCCCGGGAGCTCCAAAGCAACAGGGGGCCAAGATCTAAGTTTTCCCTCAGAGGCCACAGCCGGAGTAAGCGTAATAGCAGAAGTACCAGGAACAGCCAGGTATCGTTAACAGATATTTTTGATAAAACAAATGGTCATTCATTGCGTTTCATTCTATTATCATTGCGGGCCGCCCGAATCGTCGGAACGGGTCGAAGAGAGCCGGACGGGCTCGATATCCCATGCATAGACCGTGCAATATCCCAACACTGGTTGTAAGACCCGAGAAAATGGGCAACTGGAGACATAGCGAGATTCGAAGGTCCGACGATTTCACGAAGGAAGTACTGTTCGAGCGCCAGGCACCGCGTGGGTGCCACGCGAAACGCAATACGATTCTCGGACTCGAAGAAGCCGAGCTCGACCGTCGAACCTTCGATACATGCGGTTGGAGAACGATGACGCGAAGAGGCTAGAGGGTTCGGACACGGGGATAACTAGCAGGGCTTCGGAGTCGGAGTCGGAGTCGTGGAGTCGGAGTTTGGGAGTAATTGCTGATCACTGGAGTCGGAGCCGGAGTAAGAAAAAGCTATACATCGACTCCCGGAGTGGGAGTCAGAGTCGAAAAAAAATATATCGACTCCGACTCCAACTCTTTTGTTTATAAATCATTAATAGATTTATGTATACATATACCTCGGCACTATGTAGAGGAGAAACAGTTAAAGTTATGGTAGTAGTATTTTCTAACTATTGCCTGAAAGTGAGAAAGTAACAGTCGTGTTGTGTTTTATCAGAGTTATCTGTTCCATATTCTTAGAATTTATTACAATATTTCAACTATTTATTCAGTTTTATTACAACTCTTAATTATTTTGAGTACATATTTTTTCAATTTGGAAAGTCGGAATCGGAGTCGGCGTCGGAGTCGGAGGTAAAAAAAAGAGGAGTTAGAGTTAAGAATTTTTTCTACCGACTCCGAAGCCCTGATAACTAGGACAGCCCTCACGGCAGGTCGGATCTCACAGTGTTCAATTACGCACAACGATATGGGCTCTAGCTGTTTATTTCAGCGGTCAAAGATTACAATTTTGGCGGCCACGTGGCCGCGACCCGAGAGCCCGTGCTCTTCATACAAGTTTTACGAGATGGTCGGTCGCAGCGCGGTTGTCTGTTATAATTTCTCGCAACGATACTGTTGTTCGGTACCGCGATTAAAGGAATCCCGGCTGACAGGATCGCGCGAGGTGCAGATGGACAGCGCGATACGGGAGCGTCGCGATAATTTCCGCACGCGATACGTTTCGACGCGTACGATAGCTCTTACACGCTACGAACTTCAGCGAACACGCTACGATATTCGGCCCGACACAGGATTCGAGACTTCAAGATTCGTGACGAAGAGAGTATTCCTCAGGAACGCCACTCCTTCGAGGAAACGGTCTCAAAATATGCTCTAAGTGCCCTGCGCCTCGGCTTGGTCCGCTTTCGGAAAATGGTCCTTCTACGGCTGTTTGGCTCGTGGACTTGGATAGCACACCCTGACGGGAATCGTGAACGGACACTTTCGCGCGATATCTTACTAGTGTACGACTATCGAAATTGGAGAGGTCGAATGAATGGCGTGTGTTGCCTACGGGAGTCAGCGCGACAATGATCTATCGGTTTTCGGCGATTCGGCCGATCGATCCTCACTATCTCCACCCGACCTCCTAGCCGAATTTCCCTTATAGGCGCGCCACGCGGATCTTCGAAATAACGGGATCGTACCTTCGAGGGTCCTTGGGCCCCAGACCATAACGCGAAACGTAACCTCGGTCGATTCTTCGACTGGTGGAGGCGATTCCTCCCCTGGATTCCGTCGCACCACCCTCGCCGGAACCCAACTTTATGGCGGGATGAGTAAGTGAGGGTTCCTGTCCCTTCGGCGCCTCCGGCTTGGTTTTCCGTGTGCTGTCGTTCCAGGTAATTGTTGCACGGAGCTTCGCAACATTGGCCAGTTCTTCTCGTCGGACGAATCCTGTGAAGTAGAGTGCTTTCCTGGGGCAACTTCGGAAGGTCGGTAGTACCTTTGGCGTGTCCTTGATACGACCCTCCAACTTGCCGTTCTCGGCACGCACGACAAATGTCATTACGCGATCTATGGTAAATACGGAATCTCCTCGAGGAGCGCTCTCGAATCCTGTGTCTTTGTCTCGTGTCCGTTAGCGGGTGGTCCGGTCCTTTCTTACTTTGAATCGTAACCGCAATTATCGGAGAAGTGATGCCGCAAATTTTGCAACGTCATAATACATATGAAATATTAAAATTTAATATACATTTGTGGCTAGGGTAAGGAAAACTGCCAAAAACCTTACCAGTATTCACAAAACAAAAATTACATTATATTATTAGAAAATAGTTTATAACTAAAACAAAACTTACGTTAATAATAAATACATAACACATTGGGTTAATTGCCATCACATGTGCTTTTTTTATACAAATTTTGTGCATTATGCAGTTCGAGATGTCGCGAATCTACTTCAAAATTAGTGCAATTGACATCCTTAGATTTAAAACTGGACCGAACTACACAAATGGAAGACACAGTATCGATACATAAAAAGTTTCTTTTTTTAGATTTTACATTTGTTACAATAGAAAAAATATGTTCGGCCTCAGCATTTGAGTGGGGAAGAGAAAGAACTATTTCAATTAATAATTTTAAATTTGGAAACATCTCTTCCCCATCGACATTTGTACATTTTAAAATATTGCGCCACATATCGTCTATTTCTATTGAAGCTAATTCTTTTTTATATTCTTCATCAAAACATGATGGTAGAATTCGCCATTCGAAAGCTAATTGTGTAACATTTGCAAGGTTTACGCGTTTGGCGATATCAGATAAATCTTTAATTTTAAGTCTGCCTTCATCGTATAAAGCTACTTTAGGATCCAAAAAAATTAAATTTTGAAAAAATGTATCTTGCAGAGACAGACGTGCAAGCATCTCTCGAACTGCAGTAATGTAAAAATTTAAACATGTGGACCGAATTTGTTGGGCACATTCCAACTCTAATGTTTCTAAAACGCTTTCGCATTCTGGTCCCACATATACGTTTTTTAATTCGAACATAATGTCTGTGTCATTCAAATCTAAATTAGTGATGTCTTTCAAAGCTTCAGGTTTGATAAAATTTTGCCCTATTTGGCGAATTAGCTGATGGCTATTCTCAAATAATTTTTGTATTAAAATTTTTCTTGACTGAAATAGGGCATTAAAATGATTGAAAATATTCAATGAATATTTCAAGAAATACATATATGCTTTAATAGACGTGTTATTCAAATACTCTAAAATTATTTTGGCAGATTTTAATCTATCTTCAACTACGGCTAATATGAAAAAACTTTTTAACACGTCCCAATTTTCAAGTAATCTAACGACACATTGGTGTAAACAAAGCCACCTGGTGTTTGATGATTTTAACATTTTGTGTTGCTCTACCTCAAAACAATTTTGAAATTCGACCAAAGTTGCGCACCTCTTAGAACTGCCCGAAGTATAAGTGGCAACTCGTCTAATTAAATTTTCGCATTCCGGAGGCAATTTATTGCAAGACCTACTGGCTATAATTGCGGAAGTGTGACAAATACACCTTAACGTTATTAAATGTGGTACTTCTGCTTGTAAACGTGTCATGAAAGAATTATTACTTCCAATCATGACAGGTGCATTGTCGCATGCCAATCCGACAATATTTTTAATGGGAATTCCTTTGTTATCTAAAAAATTTTTAAAAGTTTGGTACATACTACTCGCGGAACAATTAGCACTGTCTAAAGGCATTAAATCTAATAACTGAGTCGTTACTTTATGATTTATTGGCGATACAAATTTGACCAAAACACAAATTAATTTTGAATCTGAAACATCTGTAGTTTCATCTAATAAAATAGAGAATTTACAAATTTTTAAATGTTCAACTAACTGCTCAATTTCGCGCTTGGCAATTACATGCTTAACAATGTAGGCACACTTATCTCGAGCAAGTGTAAGGTCATGCACAACTTTGGGTTCCTTGCAAACATCTTGAATTAAAGAAATTAAATGATCAGCTGTATTAAAAGCTACATTATGTTCTTCAAAAAAGGCAGATAATTTATTTTCTGCATGTTTCACTTTATCATTGTGGGATAAAGTTGTGTTATTAAAACTAGTATTATTATTATTACTACAGGTGGCTTTATTATATAAACTCATATTGCGTATATGTCTGACCGATTTCGAATGCTTAATTAAAGATCTCTTGCAGCAACTGATGGCTGTATTACATGGAGTACAATGCGCTTTATCTCCCAGTGCAGAAGGAGCTAACCATACTTTAAAAATATCTTCCTCCATCCAAGAATTTTGAAAACAGAATACTTTACGCCTTTTTGTAGCTCTTTCTTCACTATTAGCTGCCATTGTATACTAAAATATTAACAATAACTTACCAGAAACTCGCAGGACACTCGTCTCGTTCCGCGTCGCGTCTTTCGTTCCGCCAATATAGATAATAATATACGTACAATAATATAGATACGTTACTATTTTGGCCGCGCATACATGAGAAAAGTTACACCATATTGGAACACTGGTTTGCTACCGCTTCACTTAAAACTATCGCCTTATCCTTCGGATGCTTTAGTCCCTCACACATGCAATTTACCCATATATTTAGAACAGTGGAAATTAGAATTGCTTTTACACACTATGTAATTGTGGTATTATTAATGAATGAAATATGAATATGTAAAATAAGCTACACCAGTGGTCGAAAAATCAATCTCGAGTCTAGGTTGACATAGAACCACATCTGGTTAATACATGCATTTTTAAAAGCCACTTAATATTCAGATACGTAATCCTGTTTGCCACTCACTATATCATCTGTAAATAATAAATAAAATAATTCACAGTGTCTGTGTGGTTTATACCATCTCAAAATTTTTTATAGTTGTAAATACTTATCTTAATTAATCAGATCGAATCGTAGCTTTGAAATTATGTATCGTCTTGAATCTGCTGCAACATAATTTCTTTGCAACTATTTTACAGCTTCTTCACTGTATAAATACATGCGTATATTGCGATCATTGAACAAATATTGTACGTAACCTAACTATCATCGTGGAACGAAATATTGTAATAACTACACTAACATTGTGTATAGTAATCTGAAAATATAGAATCAATTATAAGTATATCTTTTATAATGTTTGTATTAACTCATTCATAATTACAAAATAATATTTAAAATGCCAGTAGCACAATGAACGCATCTACAGATTGTATGCAAAATGCGCAGTGTTCCGATATGGTGTAACTTTTCTCGCGCATGCGCGGCCAAAACAGTAACGTAATCTACATTAGGATGATGAGGTAGCAGAGCCCCAGAGCCCCGAGGCTGTTATATTGGCAGGAATGTACTGAAACAATCTGTTCCGGACAAAAAGACTGAAAAAGACTCCAGAACATGTGCTACGAGCAGCTACGAGTTACAAAATATACAGAAATACACACGTTATACATTCATTCGTCAGAATCAAATCATACCAATCATTTTTATTCTGCGGGGTGCTCAAGGTACCCCATTTTATCGAGAATCTTACTTTACTGCGTGACGAAAATTGCACCATATCGGAAATCGGAACACTGAGGGTGCGTGGAAGCGAAACTGATACCACCATCGGCGTACAGATAAACTACGAACAAAGACGGAGAGGGAGATATGTTTCTCGCAGAAGAGACAAAGACAGAGAATACGAAACAGCTTGATTTTTCGATGAGCTTACTCTGTTTACTTCCAGGGTCCATTCCGTTGCACGCATAATGCGCATACACTGTATAGTGTAGTATAAGAGTCTCTATGCATACACTATACAGTGTATGCGCATTATGCGTGCAACGGAATGGACCCCTGAAGCGATGAAGCAATATTATTTTATGCTCTTTGTGTTGAAATTCTCTCCGAATTATTACGGTGTCCCGTACAGATCTCTTTTTTGCAATTTGTCTCTTGAAACTTTATAAACAATATGTAATAGTGTACATGAGTATGTATGGTCTAAGATCTTAGACCATAGTCTAAGATGGATCCACTTACAAACGCATACGCACTGGAAATTGAGTCTATATATACACGTAGGAGACGAGAGTAAAGGGTTTGATGAGAGAGGCCAGACTCTCTCTCTCTCTCTCCGGAATTATTTTCTGGACCCGAGGCATTTTGGAAGGCTACGCCCCCTTATCCCGCCGCGCGTCTTGCTCCCCGTGATAATTCTATATGTATAGAATTCTTCAACTCGAGCTCAACCGTGGCGGTAAATTAAAAATTCTGATATTATATAGAGGCTTTTTATTTAAAATTTAGTAAATTTTCAGATTAAATCGTAAAATATATAAGAAAATAACTTTAGTTTTATAAACCATCAAAAATAAAAACAATTTGTCTTCAAATAAATACGAGAAACAATATTTGTACATTTGGCAACTCTTTTTTTCTGTCAAAAGCATTACCGCACTGCCTTATTTCTTTTCACAGTCTTTGCCATCAAGTAATGCTATTTCTATGTTGTCATCACTGTTTATGGTTTTTATCTCTACGTTGTACGTATTGGCCTGCAAAAGACAGAAAATTTATAAAAATGACTTTCTTTTTAGATAATGCAAAGTCATAATAAAAAATACCAGTTGCAACGATGCAAGAAAGTATCTCGCCACTTCGTAAGCAGGTTTATTTTGAACAACGTAGTCAAATTTCGTGCTCTTTTGCTCCGATGTCTGTAACGTTCCTATTATGTGGGAAGCGTAATCTTGAATTCGGAATGTTGGCCTAATTTCTGCCTCGGACAATATTGGCTGCACGGAAGCATGCCATTTGGCGACAGTTTGATCTAACTCGGTCGTGACGTTGGATTCTTCGAAGATCTCCTTCATCCTATCCTCGATTAACGTTTGATAATCTGGTAACGAATAAGACACGTCCATTTCCGAGATAGAGGGCTCGTACCAATCATTACATAAGATAGGCGACTGTGGGGTGACATCGAATGTATTATGAGTCGATTCCAATCCGGCATCATCAGGGGAAGGACTTCTGCTCATAATTTCTGCTGTGTTATTCTGGATGCAATTGCTTTGTTTCTCAGATATTTGAAAGCCCAGTAAATCAATGGTAGAATCTGTCATGGCTTCATATTTTGAAATATCATTCTCTTTTTCTGTGCCATTCAAACATTCGTCAAAATTTTTCATGAAATCTTCCAGTTCCTCTGTTCGAAACAAGAAAATGTTAACAAGACAACGCCTCTTGAAAAATAATTCAATTGAACTTACCCTTTTGTAAACGTTTGAACTTCTGTTTCGCTTGTGAAATAAAATTCTTTTCCTTCGGCATGAATGATTCAACTTCACGTAGAAAAAGCTTTGTTAGACATTCTGGTTTGTGTACTTTTGATGCTAGCTTACGTTTCTTCTGGAAACAAAACGAATGGTTATTGAAACACAAGGTTGTCGTTAGACAGTGTAACAATCGTTTGTACATACAGAACTAAATTTGGTTTCCAGAAGAGAAATGTATTCCGGAAGTTTTAAAACAGGCGAATTGCCAGGAAGAATAGTTTTCATTCCCTGAACTAATGGCATTGGCTTCCAATCAGACTCATTGATGTCTTCCACAGAACATATCGATACATTCGTTTCCTCATTCCTAATAAAAAGATTAATATATGTATACGTTGAAGTAGAATTATAAATTTTAAATTTAACTCGTACCCTTTTCTCTGTACTCCAAGTAGTCCTTCCTTGTACTGTACACTATCTAACTTTTCCACCTGAGAAAGTTGATCTTCCTTAGAATTATGTCCTGAATGCTTACTATTATTTGCTTCATAATTTTCCTGTTTCCCTGTAATCTTACACCTTCTATCGTTCCTCTTACATTCTTCTTCAACTTGGATCACTTGCTCTAGACTTTCATTCAGACATTTCTTCTTAGTTTGATTAACATCTTTGCAATTTTGAACACTAACATCAATCGAATTCAAAACAGCATCGTCTTCGCTATGCCGATCTCTACAACAATCTTTATTCATGATACATTGCTGAGAAGAAACGGTAGTAGGCAGAACTCTATGATCTGTATCTACCACGTTTTCGTTTTCTGCGACTTCTAAGTCAGTTACTGTGGAGGTATCTGTCACAGCCAAAGAAAAGTCATCCTCTTCTTCAAACCCTTCGTTGATTGATGTGACAAATTCATTATCATTTATGGAAGCAGCCGAATGATATCCCGATGTTCCAGTGCCAGGAGTCTTTGGTTCTGAGTAAGACGACAGAGAATTTCTTCCTTTCTGAACACGGGAACCGATCACATGATTAAAGTCATAAGGCGTTAGTTCGTCTACCAGCATTCCAGTTGTATTTATAGCTTGATTACACCTTGAAATTTATAATTAAATTCAGATAGGAAAACAAATTGAATAAATTTCTCCTTACCGAAAATCATATTTTCTTCCTATGATCTCTCCCAGCACATCAAAAGCTTGAATGGTAATGCACAACTGTGCGACACTGTTCTCTAACTGAGTAAATCGATGACTCAACAGTTTAATCTTTTTCTGTGTCGAGAAATGCTGCTTTTTATCAATCTTTTTACCAACTTGTTTCTCAAGATCGCAAACAACAAAATTTTCAAAATCAACATATGCTTTTTTGGACACCCGTTTCTCTTTGCCGATAGACTTTTTTCTTTCTTCTTCCCTGTTAAAAACACGAATGAACTATTGTTCTGTATTATTTATATTTCATATTGTATTTAAAAGCAATAGTTACTCGTAGCCAAAAAATGTTTGCTTCAAAACTTCAATTTCAGTGAAAAGACGTTCAATTCTGCGCACATATACATTGGCAGAATTTTGTAAAACAAGAGCTGCTTCTCCAAAATTTATGTTGCACGGTTCCTCCAACAACGCGTAATATTCTTCTAAAATCTGAAATAGAGCGTAACAATGTAATTATAATGTTGTTACAATTATTTTAATATTACTGTATACCTGGGATAATGGAAAATTCCAGTCGGCTAGATCCTTAGCTGGTTTCATAAGCTGTACACTAATATCTTGTAACGTAACCATTTTAATGATAAATGATTACTTTGTTCAGAGAAATTCTAATAAAGAAAGATAATATTTCAGTCATAAACAATGATACTGCAACTTATCGTTTCAAATAAGTGAAATACTTACTTATTTACTTTATACAGAAAACTAATTCACTGTAGCACCAAATTATCTTGGTGATAATTATATCATAATCTAATTATTTTATATTAATTCTAAAGAGTTACATTGCACTGTTTAAAACTGCATTATATAGTATACACTATACAAATTTATAAAATAATGTAGAAAACAGCAACCTCACAAATATTCCGAATCACATTACTCGGTGAATATAGGTTAGGACTTCAAGTAAGGTTAGGTTTTCAAGTGCTTCTTGCAATACAATTTGTTGACATACTCGATCAGTATACCATACTACCATGACTATCATATATATTCTCTGCTATCATACATGCCATACCACAAATCATAACCAAACCATATGCGTGTACAGTGTAAGTCACTGATATATCAGTGGTGTAAGTACAATGTGCATAAATACACGCGTAGTTTCAACGGAATGTTTAATTGACCATAAATTTTAATTCGTTACATAACAATTATACAAAGTATATAATTATGGCATTCTTTATAAATAATAAGAAAATATGTATGGTTTCTTACAATACATAATGTACCCAATTACGAAATAATTTACTGTTCTTAATGAAGTAGCTTCTTCATTAATTAATTTCACAAATGTTTATTCGTCATTTTGTATTTTTCAGTTAATCAAAAACAGTTCACAAACAAGTTAACCCATTTTATATACTTGTTGATACTTTCTATCATTCTGTATCTCTATTTCATTCGAATGATTCAAATGAACCGCTAACATTTTGAGAATTCCGCCATCTCTGTAAGCAACAAGATACTACTACGGTGATATCGATAAATGATATCTCTATGTAATCTGATGGACGAAATAGTTTGTAACAATTGTATTTTGCGGAATACCCTTCGAGAAAAGCAAATTATCGGCATTTTTCATTTCGGTCATTTATTTCATAAGAAACTCGTGTGATCTGTTGAAGGAAGAGTCAGAGAAAGAAACCCATGTTTTTGGAAATGTCATCGGGATGATTGTTTATCCACCATTTTGTTTTGCTGTCGTTCTCTCACAGTTTTTCCTGGCACCGTGGCCTATTTTACGATGAACTAAATTGACTGAAATCTGACAAAATCGTCGAACTCGACGATACTCTGTGCATCAAGTGGACGGTGTTTTTTACAGATTCGGATCGGATTTCGTTTCTCGATGAATGTTCTCGCGAAGAGCATTTGTGAAATCTCGCCTCGAGCTCCGACCACTCCGACCCAACTTTCCTGACTTCTTCAATCAAATGGCGATTACTAGATAAAACAGGCAGTTTTCGTGTCGTTCGCCACGTAAGTCTGTCAATTTAAATCTACTAAGTCGCCGAGGAAGTTGTAACGTAACATTATCGTTGTTGAACGCGTCGAATATCGTGCGATGGTACCGCTTTATTTGTATCGTGACGATACTCCAATACCGCGCAATATCATCAATTTTTCATGTTACCCTAATTTACTTCGTAAAACTCGTTGCGTGCGAACGGCAAGTATACAAATTAATTTCTTATTTAATAGAATGTCAGGTCAGAGTGGAGGGCATCGTTTAAGGTTGTCCAAGCTCAACGACCAGTTGACGTGCAAGTTGTGCGGTGGATACTTTATCGACGCCACCACCATCATCGAGTGCCTGCATTCGTGTATGTGTATTCTTTTATCACTTCCTTAATCCTTTTGTCTATGGTGAACCAGTTGGACTTCAATGTTGCAAAAGAGTTAAGCGGCGGTCCGATTGTTTAGGCGATTAACATCGCACTACAGTTTGCAGGAGCTGCATTGTCAAATATCTGGAGAACAATAAGTACTGTCCGATATGCGAGGTGCAGGTACACAAAAGTAAACCACTACTTAACATTCGTCCGGACCACACTTTGCAGGACATTGTGTACAAATTGGTACCCGGATGCTATCAAAGTAAGTTGCACGAACGATTATAGTAACGCGTACTACAGAAAATTAATTCGATCGATTTTGTTCTAGACGAGATGCGATGCCGGCGAGAGTTTTACTCCAAGCATCCAGAGGCATGTGCCCAAACAGCATCTCCAGAGGCAAAAGGAGAACCCACAGAGTCGCATATATATTCTCCGGACGAGTCTCTCAGTTTGTCGTTAGAATACTTTAGTCCATCCAAGGATGTCAAGGAAATATCTGTGAAACCTTTTCTGAGGAGATACCTTCGTTGTCCTGCTGCAGTTACGATTTTTCACCTGCAGAAACTGATAAGAGCTAAGTATGGGTTAACTGATGCACACAGGGTAGATGTTATGTATAAGGAGGAACCTCTACACAGTAGTTACACGTTGATGGATGTGATGTACATTTACCATTGGAGGCGGGTAAATATTAATGATCCGTACACATTGAGAAACATGTTAACTTTGATCCTACAAATATGTTACTCTGTTTGTTTCAGAAAGTGCCATTGCATTTAAGTTACAGGATATTCGAATCTTCTCCAAAGAGAATAAAACTTTCCGAAGACAATGTCAATTATAAAACATCATTGCTCCATGCTGGGATCAATCCCATTGACTCCGAAGAAGAGAAAACTATGAAGAGAGAGTGGAAAGAGGTGCAACTGAAAATCTCCGAAACTGGCATAATGAGTATCACGGATATATCCGATCAGGAATTCAAAAAGAATACAAAAACTGAGGAACCCATTGCAAATGTTGAAACTGTGAACGCATCACCCGTACAAGAAGATACTAACAATAGGTCCGAGATTGCTAAAAACAACGAACAATCCCTGAACCAACAAGTCACTGATGACGAATCTTCTAAAACAGTTAATTTTGATAATAGAAAAACCGTGGAGGTTGATAAAATTTCGGTGGAGGAGACGGAAGACGTTAAAACTAAAAACGAGGAGCAAGCGAAAGACGAATTAGATAATAACAATATCGAAATCAAAAGTAATGTGCAATGTCAAGAAACAATGCAATGCGCAGACGAAAATGAAACCAGATGCAATGTCGGCGATGATAAGGACAAAAAGGAATCATCAAAAAATAACAACAACACCATCATCGTGGAGAAGAAACCGGAGATTCTCAATCACCATTCGAAAAACGAAACAAAGCTTATAAATGCGGGATCAAAAATCAACGCTCTCAGTGTGAAGCTGCAGTTTCAACCGAAAACAGGGCAAATCAACAATAGCAACAATAGCTCTTTGAAAAAGACCATAAAAGATAGAAAGTTCATGCCACAGACATCCAAGAAAGTGGACACAAAATCCACCGAGAGCTCAAATCCTGCAGAAACTACGACAGACAGTTGTGGAGTAGCAGTGAGCAAAGTATCAGGCCCTTCTTCCACAAAAATGTCGCCAAAGTCAGAGGAAATTAAACCAGTTGTTTCGACACACGTCACAGCCACGAACAATTCTGACTCTGAAGGAGCGAAGTCCCGTGTGAAAAATGTGCAATTGACTGATCAGCAGCAAAGTGATTCAGAGAAGAAGACAGTGGACCAAGCCTCTGTAGAATCAACCCAAAGAGTCAACACGCAGACCGTTGCAATTCCTCAGAAGTCACCATACACACAAGCCGAACAATTTGCAAATGAGAATCTTGCTACCCTGAACTTGACTGCATCTTTATCTGGATCAATTGGAAACGGAATCAATCCATCCACGTCAACAATGAGTCAGAGCACGCCGACATTCTCACACGCTGTTCAGGATTTAGTAAATAGTGCGATGCTGAAGAATTCTTTGAAAAGTTTGGCGACATCCACAGCTCAGAAATTGTCTGTCTCCACGATTCCAGAGAACATAGTGACCTCATCAATGCCAGAAAATCCAACAATATTTACTATACCCCCCATGAGCATCGCTTCCTCCATGAAAAACAGTTATCCGACATCAGTGATGAGTTCAAAGGCAAACCTGGAGATAACCAGCGTATACTCTGCCCCCCCTTGCCCAGATGCCATTCCAATTTCCCTGATGAAACCCACCATCCGCAAGAATGAATTGATCACAAAGGGCTCGAACCTGAATGAGATCTGTGCTAAGATCGGAGCCTCAGGCTCGAAGATAAATGATATCTGCGCTAAGATCGGAGAGAACTCGAAGGAGAAGAACAAAACAGAGACGAGAAACAAGTCGGACATTCCAGATTTATTGAAGATTGCAAGGAAGGGTAGCTCGTCATCGGTGTCAGGCGACGCTGCCAAGCAGCAGCATCTCGCTAACGTCTCGAACGTGCCCGTGTACACACCTAGCAGCACTATGATGACAACAGAAAACAAGAACAAGGACGGCCATAGGGTGACCTCGCTAGCCTCTGCTTCTCCGATGACAACGACGCATTCAATACAGAAGGCTTCCTCGGCTTCCAAGAAGCAAACTCAAGCGGTGGGCTACAAAACCCTCCGTGACCCTCCGAGGTGCTGGAACCCTACACTATCCAAAAACAATTATGTAGCGGTGAAGAATCAAAGCAAGGAGACGCAAAGTCAATTACACCAAACCGCGCTTTCAGAGCGGAGCAAAACGATCCAATCGAAGCCGGCGAAGATCTTCAAGATGAGGAACATGCCGAGGTATCTGGGCAATCCCGCCTCCGGAGTAAAGCCAATGTACGGGATCGGCAACGACAACAAAGAAAAAGAACAGTCGACGATCACGCCAACGTCGACCACGAACACTTCTAGTAGCTCAAAGAATGGGAACCTAAGTATGATGAAGATAGACCCAAAAACCTTGTCCCCGATCGTTTCGACGATCAACTCGCCCATCGTCTCGCCTCCTCCATATTCTCCAAGCGCTAGGAATTATCCAAACCCTCCATTCTCAAGGGACATCTGCAGGAGCACCGGCTCGCCGATCTCTCCCAAGAATTCACCAGTGAACATGCTCTCAACGAGCCCGTTTATTCCCTCTCCGACACCAAATATGAATCCTAGGCTAATCTATCCCCACTTTGCACCACCATTCCCAGATGCCAGCAGGTTTCCGAACCCTCTGATCCGTTCACCGATAGGAATTCCATCCCCCAGTGCCTTCCACAGTAGTTTACCACCTTCGATTAACAAGTTGTATCAACGATCCAGCTATATTCCGCAAACCACTGGCTTTTCCTCAGTCTCCCAACCCCCAACGGTCCAGAGAATACCACCAAGCACCTATTCTTCACCTAAGTCTCCCAAGACCACTTCCCTGACTGCGATTTCACCCACATCTTACGGTCTAGCCAAAACCGAGGCCCAGATCGTTGCAACAACGTCCCTCGAGACTAACAATCTACTTCTTCTAGAGAATGCACCACAAGAGGATCTCAGTGCATTCAATCTGTCTAAGACTGGCAGTTTCAGCAGTGCGGAGAGTGTCAATACAACTGCTGTCTCGAATATTGGACAAAATAAGGCCAGTGCATCAAAGAACAAGCAGGAGAACACTCAAGCAGGGGAACAGGTTCAGGAAAGCTCGCTGGGGTGCAACAAGGACAATGCTTATCACGCAAAGGGACAGAGTGTGGAGAAGAAACGATCCGACGAAGTCAGTGATAGTGTAAATAAGAAAAGGGAAAAGTCAGTGTCTCAAATGAATGGGAGTCTCACTGGCAAGAACAGTGACGAAGGGCCAGTGGAGAAGGAGCAGAACAAAATGCAGACAGACAACAGTGAGACACAGGAGTCAAACCGTGAAAAATGTGGGAGAACTGAGGAACAAGAGAAAAGATCTGAGACCCAGACAAACAAGACGGAGGTGCAATTTCAAAGTTCAAAGTAATCTACCGTATGCTTTTGTAAAATTTCTATGCTTTTGTTGTTACTACGTTTCACATCTTCAACGAAGCTTTTTTACTTGGGGCCTTTGGCATGAGGAGATTGCAGGTTGCTTTTCGAGAATGTGACGAAGAAGACTCTGCGAAGAATCTGTGACATTATTTATGTGAAAATAATTTCGCGAAGTCAGTATTTATGACGCTTCCGAAGAAATTTTGTTGTCGTCTCATTCAACCAAAGCCTCGAGGATTCGATAAAATAGATTTAGCGATGACGAGAGTTTATTTTTTCGATTGGCTTGGTTCTCGACAAAAAATGGAAGCAGTTATAGGAAAATTTCCGAGGCCTTAACACAGTAAACTTATATATGAAGTAACGTTAAAAGAATCGATCAAAAGAGATAGTTGTTAACAGGACAAATGTGGCGAAGTTATTACACCCTGAGAGATTTCTCTCTTTCCAACTTGATTACTTGTCATTGTCGATGTATTGTACTGCACCGAATTATTGAGATAGCACGCATGGATAAAAAAAACGGAAAAAACGATTCACCATTAATTTCGCCAAGTGCCGGAAAGAAAGAAATAGTTAATGTATAGAGAAATTTTAATATTCGATGATCTTTTTTTTAGACACGTTTACTTGTAAATAATGTATAATGAATTCAAAGAAAAAAATCTATATCATGTATTAGGATATAAAAAGGCAAGAAATTATCGATCATTAATATAATTTAACACGCATATTTTCTAGCCACGTAAGAACCGGTATATCGATAGTATTTTTTTGTCTATTACGAGAAAGCAATTTTTAGAGAGATGTCTGACTGTAGAGCAAAAGGCGACAATGTATTTTTAATAAGTTATTGGTTGTGTGCGCGCGCGGCTCTTTTGTATACAAGGTGTACCTGAGTGACTGAGTGAGTGATTTATGCGAATGCGGGGAAAAAAAAGATATGGTGGGTGTGTAGGATTTTTTCAGCGCGAGGAAAAATTTTGCGAGTATCGGTTCTCAGCTGGGAAAACGACTCGAATGAAGTTTTTTCGAGATTTGTTTTATTTATGGAAACGTTGATCGTCATTTGTTTTTTCGAATTTATGCAAGTGTTCCGCGTATGTTTGTGTGCGCGCGCACATACGCTCTCACACACACGCGCGCGTGTTATCAGTACAGTAAATAATAAATACTACGTCAAGTAGGGAATGTTTTAATTATGAGAAGAAAAATATAGTTGATTATACTTTACACAGTCTGTTGTTTGTAAGAAGATTTTACCATTACACTTATATGCATAAAATTGAATTTATTATTAAACGATTACTATAATAATCTCTTGTGTAAATGTTCACGTTTTGCATGTATAATGTCATAAGCTCAGGGCTAGCGATTCCACTGTCCAACACTAATTTTTATATTTGACAATCAGTCAATTTTCAATTTTCAATTATCAATTTTTAAAATATTTAATAATAACTCGACTTCTTAACTGGAAGTTGTTTGCGTTTTCATCGAGAACGCTCTATGAATGTTTATTACATAGGAATAGTTTCTTACATAAACATTTATATGTATAGATATTTAAATATGTACCACACTAATTCTTTTGAATATTTTTCAATTTACTTTGCAAATTAAGGGTCCGAGGCAAAATCTATAATACACCACACCACAAAACAAAACTGCTTCCTTCGGAAACTGTAAAAAAAATGACTACATTAGTTTTATTAACGATTAATAACACTGTAGCACTTATTATTGCTTTATCGCAGTAATGTTATTAAAAAATGTATTGGTATATTTGAGAGAGTCTACAAAATCGTCCTATGCAAAAAACATTGGTACAGCTTTCATGTTTGAAGTAGACAAAATTCTTTTAAGATTGAAAATATAAGTTTTCATGATGGAAAAGAACCACTTTTAAATTCATGTTCAAGCATCAGAAGCCATGAGAATGTAAAGAAAAATACATATAAAAATATTTCTATTGAGGTCTTAAGACATCATACATGCATATGCTGTATTTAAATGAACACCGTAACAAAAATCATAAACTCTATTCACAGAGTCACACATTAGTTAGTTTCTCTGAGTATCTGATAGCATCCTTAAATTTAAACACTAGTTCTTGCAGCTGCTGTATCGTACACGAGAATGTCACATGATTTATTCTCTCGTGTTCCTTAGTACTAAGCTGTACATGATACAAAGGAACGCCCAGTGAGTTACACGTGTCCACCTAAAAATCATTTTTATACAAATACAGCAATCATCGGTGGATCAAATTAATCGATTACCTTGACACGGTAGTCTAGGTGCCAGTCTACATCAACAATGTGTGGCGGATTACTGCTTATCGATTCCAATCGAGACTGTATAGTCTTCTTATTAATAATATATGCATCACACAATCTCTTTCTTCTGTTTACGTTGCTACACATTTGACACAGCAGATTGTTTAAACTCTCTTTGTCTAAATCATGCTGAGCTGCCTTTACGAATAAACATAACATGTCTGCGAAGATCTTCTTCGTCAGAATCACTTTAGAATCAACTGCCTTGACAATGCCTGCAACTTGATCAATGTAAATCATGTTGTAACTTTTGATGTTGTTGGTTATTAATAGAGAGTATACTTACTGCTTGTGTCTATAGGATTTGCTTGTAAGTGAGAAACTACAGCATCTAAAATCTGCAGGAAATTGTCATCGGTGATCATGTTTACGTTTGAGATGTTTGCGAAGCTTTCGATTACATCTTTCGACAGTTCCATTGTTACGTCTATGCGTTTTAATTTATTTAGTAAAGATCTGACTAAATAGACACGCTTTAAACAATGCAATGTAGTTTCAATTAATTTGCGATTTTCATGGCAAATACGTAACAAAATTTCAAACGAGAAGATATTTTAACACTGCAAAAAAGCTATATCGATTAACTGAAAATTCTATCAAACTTAGTAAACTCGAATACAATTAATATGAAATTTGATAAGTCGAATACGATTCATGTAAATAACATAATGATCGTAGGAGAGAGGTTATGTTTCCAAATTTTGTGCAGACTTCGACTATTATTATTATATTTGTTATTTTCATAAAAGAACATCTGTTTTAGAAAGGAATTTTCGTGAATGTATTTCGATTTTCATTAGAATTGGAAAATCTTGAACAACTTTGTGATTGACAACTCATAAATGGTACTATCGGAACATACAACATATAATATACTACATATATGTACAACATTCACATTTCGAATGTAAACAATTTTTTCATTGTTTTAATTAATGTTGCGGTTTTGTTGTAAACAACAAAAGTCGACATTTATTGTAATAGTAAAAAAGAAAGTATAAAATAACTAAATAAATATATACTGTGATACTGTGATCACGATATTTTCATAAAAAATATGTTTTTAGTTTATTTTTACCATGGTAACCACATGGTAACTTTAATAGCGCCAATCGAGGTGAACGGTGAACTACGAAGACAGAGAAGCGGATATGTTTCTCGCAGGAAAGACACCGACAGAGAATATGAAACAGCTTGATTTTTTCGATCACGCGGGTGGGCTGCATTTAGCGAAGAAGCAATATTTTTTTATGCTCTTTGTGTTGAAATATTCTCTGCATTATTGCGGGGTTCCGCACAAAGCCCTTTTTTGCAGTTTGGCTCTTGGTACTTGATAAACAACAAAAGTGTTTAGTCGAGTCGAGTTGCATATCCGGTCCGTGATATGGAGCCAAGTATATATATATATATTGTATATCCAACGAAATATATAACAGTACCGTTGCACGCAGCTTGGAAGATGGTGGGGCGCAGCGAGCCTATCATCTCTCACTCCTCACTTTCTTGAACCAATTAGGGCGAAGATGCGCAGCGACGAACGAAAACTGGTCTTCACACGGTACTGTTCTCTCCTTGGATAGAGTATATATCAGTGGGCCAGGTTCGCTAAATGGAATAACCTGAACCAAAGTTACCATCGCCATCTTGAAATTACAAATGCCAGACGACGAGAAGAAAAAATTAGAATTACGTGGTTATGATAGGACGAGCAAATATGCAAAATTGAAAGAAAAATAATGCTATAAATATTTGAAAAAAGATTTTGAAAACCTACAATGGCCGGTATAGAATAAATATGTAAGTAAAAGAAGTATATATACATATAAATTACATTTAAAAGAAGTAAATTCTATTCTATAAACGTCCACGTTTACATTAATTATGTTTGATATAATTAAATATATTACAGAGAGAAGAACACTGGACCAGAGAATAATTTACGTATTTAGATATATAGGTAACCTATATTCAACAAATTTAAAATCAAAATGAATACATATATATATTTATGTATTCAATGTTTTTCAATGTTCATACATTTCAGGAGGAACAACTCCCGAAAAGGTTGATGAAAAGTCCGAAGAAGTACCTTAAACATTCTCAGAAGACGAACCTCTGACAAAGAGGTGGATACCAGTTGTGGAAGAGGTTTACCACCTCCAAGGGTAGCTCCTAAATAGACATGGAGGGCGAAGAGTCGAAGAACCCACCAACCACCCACCCCCACTCACCTCTTCCCACCGAGGCAATAATCAAGCAAATGTGGGAATGGTAATTTGCATATTTATTTGTAAATTTAGCAATAATTATAATTATATATACAGTAGCGGACAAAAGTTTAAGACCGCTCTAAAGAAGACGATAATTTTTGGGAAAGCTAGAGCAATTAGTTTACTAAAGGATGTGAAAAGAAATTTTTTCAAAAATTTAGTAAACTAATTGCTCTAGCTTTCCCAAAAAAGTTCACATCGTATAGTACAATATTAAAAAAGCTATCGTCTTTTTTAGAGTGGTCTTAAACTTTTGTCCGCTACTGTATGTATTGTGTAATGTTTGTATTTGTTTTAGCATGCAACAGTCCGCTGAACGGGAAAACCGTTATATCGAAAACCAGGAACTACTCCTGCAGCAGCAGGAGCAACTGCAAGAGTCCGTGGCCCGCTTGGACAAGAAGCTGGAGTGAGTATGACGTCATTCTAAGAATTTGTTAAAATGATCTTTATCGGAAAGATGGTCCATTTATTAATTTTTCTTTGCTCCCACAGACAGCTACGTCGAATCGCAGTAGGGGAGCAGCATTGGGAGCGGCCGGACTGCCTACCTCTATGCTCCGTAGCGGAGGTAGGCAATTTTGAGAGTGGTCCTGCAGAGGTCTACGATAGTGTCGTAAGTATATTGTAATACAGATATAATAAAAGTAATTATATCTTTATTAATATACAAACTAATGCTTTTTTTTAGGTTGAATACTTCGTCGAACTGGGAGGGTATTCTTTGAAAGAGGTAGTAAATGCCTCTTTCAAAGAGGCCCTGTCCGACACTGTCGCAGCCTCATACACCTGGTCGGGTGCCAATGGGACCCGACCACTGTACCGGACGCGGATAATACATGCTATATTTGGTAAGCATTGTACATCATTGATTTAGTTTAGTTTCATTATTAATTTTGTGTTTATCTTGATTAATTTATTGTTTAGTATTATTTATCTTGACTTAAATTAATGTTACAGCCGCAGCGATGCGGAACAAATACTTCTCCACGACGAAACGGGATTTCGGGAAGGCGGCGAAAGCGGCGCTTAAAGCGGCAAAGCAGCGGATCCGACCACGGGGTTCGCGTGGAGCGCTTTCCGCCGCAGCCGCCGCCCGGAAACATTGGCAGGATCACAACGACGACGACGACGACGACGACGACGACGTGGCCCCGCTACTTTGAAATGGAGGACTGTAGCAGAGGACTCCGAGAGTGTCGTAAGTAAATTATAATAAAATTAAGTGCAGCTAATCTATTAATATGGAAACTAATGTTCATTTTTTTTTAGGTTGGGCACTTCGCACAGTCCGGAAGCCACTGCAGCGACATGGTGGAATAGGGCCTACAGGGGATACTACTGAAGAAAAACGCATTATCTATCGTATCCCCGTGGTAATGTGGAAATTGATTAAAATCTAATAATCAGAACGGAGGAAAAATATAATGCTGTTCAGGGAAGGGGAAGAAGGAAGCTACGGCAACTGGGGAAGAAGGAGACCTCTAATTTCTGGTGTGGTAAGTATATCTAATTATGCCATTTTGTACACATGTATAAATATATTCTATATTAATGATTTTCCTTGTATTTTTTAGGTATCCTGTTTATGTCACATCATTTGTTATACATCATGTGTTCCCAACAATTCGAAAGGTCGCAGGGAGAAAGCTGTAAGTTGTGCGGTGACGTGACACATTTGAAAAGGGACTGTCCAGACCACGGTGGTGTAATGCACCGTGGTCCAGACTTGGTTAAAGAGAAGGAGGAGAATACGATTACGGTGAATACGATCGCAGGAGGCGACGTAGAGTCTTCGGAGAGAAGGAGACGCTCGGTTCAAGTAGCGGAGAAGAAAAGACCGAAGAGGGTAGTGAAATTTTGAACCTGTGATGCGAATCAGCTGCTCGGTTACGATGTAAACATACGATTTATTGAAAAACCTGAATCGAACAAGACTATGTACATTTCAGTTTAAAAAATTTGTTCCGTCTGTCATCCGTAGAACGAGAGAAATCGCGACGTTCTAGTTTAAATAAATTTCCCTAGGCGAAGGAATAAATGATTGATTGGACTTTATGATATCAGATTTTCGTCTATGTACAGCAAAGATATATTTTGAAATATACGAATATATTATTTATACATAGCATATACATCGGTAGCTTTGCAAAACTTGATTCACTTGTTGCGAGTGAAAGTATCTCGCTGTCGAAATCATTTGTTCGAACTTGTATATATAGTCTGTACAATTTGTATACTTAAAATAAACTTTCGAGTACGCGCGAATTCTAAGAATATATAACATATATTTAGATTTGTACCTCTTTATTACATTTGTCCTAACACTGCCCTAATCGTAATATATAAACTCTCTATATTTCATATTAAATCTCCTATGCGCATAACTTATAGTTTATAGTTTTGCCAGCCCTAACGGTAGACAAATAAATTGTCGCACCTGTACATTACGGAACAGATTTAACAATTGTATTGTTGATCTTCGCTGCAATGCCGGTCTCTTGTTAATTGATTAAATAACAGATTACGAATTGCGTGTCTGTCATCGTTAATAAAAGTAAGAAGGGAACGTGTGAAACATTTTCAAACGTTTGCTGAAGTTCGTTCTCGAAACTTTAATGTTAAATAAATCGTACCGTCGCTGTTTCAGAATGAAAAATAAATTTTAAAGTGTTGCATGAGAAATCGTAAAAATGCAAAAATACTAGATCCTTTTTATACCGTCGTCACTGCTTAATTTACCGTTTTAATATTCTCGATCGTGTGTAACCGCTTTTCTTCATTAATTGGTTTAAGATCGAGGATTCGGAGATGTTTGCGATGTTTAATAGAAAATTTGTGAAGTACCACAGAAGATTAATGGATGTAAAATTGTTTTTGTAAAATAATATTAACGCTTCGAGGATGAACGACAAAGGTACAAAAACGTTCTGCGTCGAATTTTAATGTGACAGTACATTCAACCATGCTATTTTCAATTTGTTCCTTCTTTACGCACTTATGCAAACTGTTACTTAATACGAAAGCATTGGATAAGCTTGCGAAGTAGACTGTAGAAGCTTACGCAATTTGCAGTTGTCCCAAAACAACTTTCAAGTGTTTTAGCCTCGGTAGCATTACTTGAACATTCTCAGAAGCTGTAAAGATCCGCAGTCTAATTACAAGTGAAATCGTAGATTATTAGTTACAGCCGATCGAATGCACTGCGCACCAACATTATTACCATTATCTTTGGTATACAACAATTTCAGTACCTTCGCAAGTTCCCTGTCGAACGATTAAGTCAAGAAGTACCAACAACCAGTGCGTCCGAGTTTCTTGCTTCCGAATACATTCGAACGAACCGTAAACTCTCGGAAATGTACCTGCTAGGTAGCTTCGGCTTTGTGAGCCGATTCGATGATTTCCTTTAGACACCGACCAAACTCTTCGATTATCAATCTTTGAGACGTATCGTCGTCGAACATGTTACGCTCCGCTTCGTCGGCTTGAGCCATTAGACACTGGCACGTTATCTCGACTACTTTGTCGGTCAGGAAGTTGAAGGGTTGTCTGTGAAGAAGAATGTATTATATATATTATTATATATATAAAATGAATAACTTGCTATTATAATTGAAGAAGCATACCTTGCGCCCGTGTTAGATATAGCTGGCGGTCTGAAGGCCATTTCGGACAGCTGTAGCTTCGCCTTGTTCAATGTCAGCTGCGTTTTCCTAACTTCAGCCGCTTCTGCAAGATCCTTCAGAGATTTCTTCTCTAAATTCGGCTCCTCCACGTTGCGACACCCTATACACTTACAATTACCGGAACACGGAATCTTGGCCTGAAATAGTCGTTTAGAAAATTCATAAAAATGTCCTGCGTCTACAAACAAACGGTACGCACCTCGTAGCATTCACAATAATTTTTTAAACATCCGCTACGCTTGCAATTGCAGCCCTTATTGTGTCTACGGATGTCATCGCCGGTCTCGCGACCTTTCCCGATCTTCGGGCGAAACGCGTTCGGGTTGCGTTCCAAACAGGACTTGATGGCTCGTTGCCTCTCCTCCTCGTTCCCAAGATTGTTGGAGCAATTGTTACAGTTGCACATGTGGCAGAACTCCCCGTTCGCGAAGCAGTCGCAGTATCTATCGTAAAACACATTCATAATCCGTCAGGATTGATTCTCAATTGATCAGGTTAATGTCTTTCAATTCGCATAACAAAACAGCGGAGAGTCGACGTTCAATTTTCGAAAGACGAAAGTTAGAACAATAACAGGTGTACAGTTGACAAAATTGAACAACGACAGTTCGATTACATACACTCACAATTTAAGACACTGCGACTTGGTACAATTACACGGTTTCCTCGGCCTGATGCCGTTAGGCTCGACGCTGGTGTAGGACCTCTGGGAGCCTTTGTTTTCTATAACGGGTCCCACGGATACATTTCCTGTCGAGGCTTGCATGCTCTGCGTACTGCCCAGCAGACTGGGCGTAGTTTGCTGGGACTTGATCTTCACGTCGTCCGATGTCTGTGTTAGGAATTAGGAATTACTTCTCGTACTGGTAGAATTTTCTTTCTGTCTGAAATATATCAAACCTGTTGCTCGATGTACTGAGCTGGTAGAACTACGATATTTCCCATGTTCGAGTTGGTCGACAGAACTGCCTGTCCGGATGCTAATTGGCTCAACGCAGATGCGGGAATAGCTACGGTGTTCTTCGACTGGTTGCCGCCCGCTGTAGCGGTTGCAGGGATTAGCAACCTCTGACCGGTACTGGTTAACGTGGCTTTCGGTGCAACTGTCCGTAACGGCTGATTACTAGTGTTCAACGGAACCACCTGTATCAACGTATCGAAGCAAGTAAACGGTACAGTGTACTAGTAAACATGCTTTATTTATCAATCGCACAGACCTTGACAATCTGCTGTTGGCCTCCGATCTTCTGACCAACGCCAACGGTCTGCAAAGTGGTCTGCGACTTTGATTTACTCACAGTGACAACATTTGTGGTCCCCGACGAAGGAGTACTAACTAGTCTGACATATTGTACCTTGGAGAAGATTAAGTCGTGCGTTATTACTATACCGAATTGCAACCAGAGGTGAATCACTTACTTGTCTTCCAGGCATTTGTATCTGATGCACTTGGTTAGATCCGGTCATGATGTTCTGATTAGCCGGTATCCTAATAACTTGTCCGCTTCCGAGGACAGTTCCGGGTTTCAGAGAGCTCTGTTAAATAATACAAGCATTATTGTACAAAGAAAGCAAAGCAGAAACGAGACGGAACAAGATAACTCAGCTAACCTGCCGTATAATCACTTTCTGAGGACTCTGCTGCACCGACGATTTGTTGGCGGAGGGAAACGCAGACTGCTGACTCGAAATAGCTGAAGCTTTCACTTGCGAACCCAACGTTGGAGCCGGCAGTATCTTCGTGGGATATTTGATCGTACTGCGTGGGACTATGGTCACTTTCGAGGGCTGCGCGCTCGACGACTGCATCAACTTGTTCACAATTATTCCCTTCGAGAAGAGCACAAGCAATAACGCATTAGTTATAATTAATACTTTACCTGCCAGACGCATATTAATAGGATTTTCAATAATTGCGCTAAAGGAAAGGTACCAAAGGAAAGCACAGAAATTTTCTTTCACATTACAATCTTAAACAATCTCCAAATTTAAACTTGGAATTTCGCTCGTTTTAAAGTTGAGATTTCTTAAAACTTATTAGATGACGTTATTGAGAGTGACTTGTCAGTTCACAATGACAATTGCTGTTGCTATTGAAAGTTCCATTAAAAAGTGTTTAGCCATGTACCATAGATTTTTCAAAATTATGCAATAACCACCGATCGGTAATGTGTTAATCATTATTCTTCAGATAGATTTGAGAATACTCACTTGTTTCTGCGGTGTCGAAGGCAAGATGTGTTGGACTTTGTTAGTGGAAAGCAGTCCCATTTGCTGCGCTTGAGCCAGCGTTATGGTTTTTGTTGGACTGATGATGTCCTGATTGGAGACGCTATTGTTCAGAAACTTCATCGCCTGCTGGTTCTCGCTCTGTGAACTGGTTATGAGGACCTGCCCCGACTGCGTTTGATTTCCAGCCAGTATCATTTTCGTGAATACCTAAAACACGTACGAATTATCGTTTCGATATTCAATCAATTCTTTACACGAATGCTAATCTTACATTGCGATTCTGTGGAGTGCTCTGCGCAGTCCGTTTTATAGCAGACTGGACTGTTTTGGCACTAACGTTTCCTAGTGTGATGCTCCCGGAATGGCTGGTGGCCATCACTGGTTTACCAGACTGTGAGGATCGTAATTGAACTATGTTACCATCGGCTGACTTTGCTATGAGCGTCTGTGCCAGCGACTGCAGTTGACCAGCTGACGCGGACGACGGGTGGGAGATTTTTAGGATCTGACTAGTTCCTTGACCGCTGGCTGGAGAGACTATCATAATTGACTGGCTCTGCGTCATAGAGCCAACATTCGATTTAACCTTTTACGGAATGAAAAAGCGTAACGTTATAGCGAACAAGAACGTTTGTTCGAATAGAACATCCTTCCATACCTGTACAGTAGACGCAGGAAGCCTCTGCAGCGTTGGCTTCGTTTGAAACATGATATTTTGATTAATCTGATTCGCCGTTGTATAAATAATATGTTCCTCTTGAGCTTGGTCGGAAACCTCAGTCATTTCCACATCAGGTACAATTGTTTCAGTCTTGTTATTCCGTTCGATTATTATGTGCTCCTTGTCCATCGTCATCACTTCCTCCGCGTTCATGCATTCCAATTCGGCTTCAATATTAGCGAACGCTTCAAAGTCGTTGCTCGAATATTGCTCGCTGTTATGCGATAGACTTAACGCGCTCAAGTCACCGTCTCCGAGGGTACGCGAGTCCAGAGCCAGTGGCTCGACCAAAGCTCTGATGCTCTGCCCTTTATTTACAGACATGGTTACCGTCCTGGACAAAATATTACAATGTCGTTAGAACAAAACCAGTCTTTTTAACATTGATTTCTTGAGTTACATCTGATCGTTGCAAAAGTGGTTCAGAAGGAACAGTGTTTCTCGAGTTGTTTGGGTAGAAATGAATTACATAACTCGGTGGAAATTCAACGGAAGCTTGCTGCTCCGTTCTAGCATAAAACGTTAAATGATAAAGTTTAAGTGAACGTAAGATTGTTCAATGTTCCAACAGTTCATGATAAACAACATTCGCATGATAAACACGTACTCCATATATACGCAGGTTAAATAGAAATTTAAGTGTCGCGAATGGTTACCGCGCAAAGCTGGAAACATTGAGAATTCTTGCATGAGCAGAAAGTGTCCCGCGTCTGCGGCGAGATGCGAAAGAATTTACGGAATAACGGACAAACGAAATAAATCGGTGAGAATTTAAAAATTCAAAAATTCAAATCTCTCGGAAGCGAGAGAACGCGTTCCTCCGGTGCGAGGGGTGACAAGCTTGGCCGGAGCATGCGTCCGACGACACGAGGATTAAGTAAAGTTCGAACTTTTGAAAATTGGAACGAGAAAATTTGAATAATGACGAAAAATTCGAAGGATAGTCCACTTTAGGAACATTAGCGCCAATTATCGCTCGAACGCGCCATTTTCCGTGAACCGAACTTTCGTCTGCGTTTTTCGGCTCTAAATGAAACTGCATTGTTCAGAAATCGAAGGATTACGAGAAAGGGATCGCTGAACGTGTTAACGAATAATAGAAAAGAAGGTACGCGGCGAGTTCCGTTTGATAATCGTGTAAAATCGAACTTAACCTATAACCGATCGGTTCGTATCGGGTACGTACAGTGCTGAGTGGGGGCGTGCCACGAAGCTTATTTCAATCGCGATAGATTTTTTTGAAAAACCTCTGAACACATATTTCGCTGATTTAAATCGAATTGAAACCGTCTGGCAATTAATATCGTCAGATATCGAACGCTTACCTGGGTGTTCCCTTGATAGCTCGAATTTGTTCAAAATCACGCGCCCACTGTTGCTGTCCCACAGTGCATTACGCACTACGCACCGCTATGTACAAACAAACCCAAAGGTCGTTTCCTATTAAAATCTCCAGCGGTTAGAAGAAAAAAAACTCGTAGGAATTGAACTGCTCTCGGTATACGATCCGTCGAAGGTCAACTCTATTGACCGAACGTCGCGCTAAGGTTCAACAATATTTTCGCGCATTTTGCGAATTTCAATTTCGCCATTTTCGCTCCTCCACGGCTCAAACACTTCGCCCCCGCGACGCCCTCTGTGGCCAATAAAAAGGCAAGTGCGAGAAAAAGTTGAACCTTTCGAATGCGATTCTACTTGTTACAATAATTGTTCTAATTATTCAAGATTTTTATTCCTCCCGTTATATCTGCGTTTTAGTCTCCTTTTCCATTGGAACGTATATCTCTTCGTAATAATTGTGCATTTTATTAATTATACGCACGCGATTGTCACAGTAAACTTATTTATTTCTTACAAATATATACAATTGGTAGCTAGAGTATTGTATACAGCGACATAGAAATTTATACAAAACTGTTTAGTATCAAATTGGGTTACACCTGTGTATTAGTAATACAATGTAGTGTACAATTGTAGGGAACCTTTTAAACAATATTAGCTTCGCGTACAGGTAAATTGTCTATGATTCTATTGAAATTAAGTTTTGATAAATCAATGGTGGTGTATGTACCATCAATAATTAATTCTGAGACTGCTCTACCTACAGCTGGTGCTTGTTGAATCCCATGTCCACTAAATCCAGTTGCAAATATTAGGTTTCTATGATAAGGATGCGATCCAATTATTCCGTTTTGATCGAAGGTATTATATTCGTAATATCCTGCCCAACAGGATTTCAACTGAAAAAAAGAAAGCACGTTGTTTACATTAAAGTTAATTCTTAATTATCCAGTATATCAAAAACTTAACTATGGTATTTCGAAGGAAAACTGCATGTTATTAATTAACACTTCGCTCGGGAAAGTCTATAGAATCGTTCCATCTAACGAATACTAGCATAACTTTCATGATTTAGGCAAAACAAAAATGCTGCTTATCAAAACAGATAATTGGTATTGGACAATGTTGTTTTTACGAGAGGTAGTTCTAAATACAACATACTTTCAATTTCTCAAAAGCTGGCACTCTATGTGCAAGTACAGGCCAGACTTTCTCATCAAAATAATTGTAATCAACACTTAAATCTGTAACTGGTGGTTCCTCTGACTCTTCTGGCGATCTCCCACAGATGTAAGTACCTGCTAAACCTTCTCTCCTGAAGCATTAAAATAGAAGCATGAAAACATTGCATTAACGTATAAAGAATTAAATCCACCCACAATTTAATATAGCATTCACCTGAAATAAGTTCCAGTATAATCTATTGTCAATGGAGTGTTTATACCGGGTCCCTCAGGGCAATGAAAGCAATAAACATATCTTTTCCTACATAAGAAAATTATTCCCATAAGTACTCGCATTACTCGTTATTTTGAATAGAGACTTCATGAAGTTTATTGTTAAATAATGACCTTGGTTCAACAGGTAATTGCATACTCAGCATCCCATCTGCAGCACCAACTTTTGCCAATTTTGCAACTTCACCACTCGCAGCCCCAGCAGCCAGAACAGATATTGCAAAAGTTAATGTTCTCTCCTCACCCTCTGGAGTCATTATCTATCAAACAACAAGCTTCCTTAGCAACATAACATATGTTTCTATATTACATGTTATAGATGGAACGAAATATTAAATCAAATCGAAAATTTACTATTAACTTGTCCAATTTATCATCTGTAAGGTTCTTGTACATGAATCCCTTCGCTTCTGCATGAACATATTCCACACCCAAATACATCGCCTTTTTTTTTAAAGCGCAGAGGAGAGACCATGGATCGAACCAGCCTTCCTTGTCCAATCCCAAACAACCTAATGCGACATCTTCTGTAGAGATCCATGGAAACATATCCTTCAACTTAGATGGTGTCATCAAAACATTGTTTGCTCCAAGAAAATTCTGCAATTTCGAATTGTTTGATAATGTCTCAGCTCCCTTTTCCGATGCCAACATCAAGTATCCGTACGGATGAAAGTATGAATCGATCGGTTCTCCGTCAATGCTTAAATAATGATTAATATTGCGTAAGAACTCTGCACCAAAGAGGGACATCTCGATGTTTTCTTGCAGGGAAAACTGCTGACGTAGACCACCTGCAGAGAGAACTGTTGATGCTTTGGTGTACTGAAATAATTTTCTAATTAACTTATGGTCTTTTCAGATCATTAATATTTAGTTGAACGCTTGTCCAATCTGCGTGAAACGAATCTATGTACAATTAAAAGTTTACCATGGGATCTTTTTCGACAACAACAACTTTTAAATGCTTGTGAAATCGCTTTTTCAACCAGAATGCTACAGAACTGCCTATTACACCTCCGCCAATCACAACAACATCACAGTGCTTTGAAATTTCTGGTGGACGATCTGACCATGGGACTACGTTGTCATTGAGGTCCCATGGTGTGATAGCATTTTTTATTGTTTGCAGATGACTTTTAAAATTCTTTAGTGTGATTTCATTGGACTTCTTTTTCTTCTGGCCATCTTGTTTAACGATTCGCTGGAATGTTGAAAAAGAGATATCATTGAATTATAAATGTAAAGATCATATTTAATATTTTTTGCATGGGATGTACCCTACGAAATAAGTCAGCTATGTATAATAGGATTTACTGCGATTTACTATGTCAATTTGCACTAACGTTCAGATTAGATAAAAGTCATTTGTTATATATGATACAATTAACACGTTCCGTGCCAAGCCCTTTTTTGTGGCCTGAAGATCACGTTTAACATATACCACCGGTAGTACACGTGGCATGGAACGTGTTAATAATGTTCTTCACGATAAATCAGAACTATTAACATTTTAATAATTTTTAACAATTGATAAAATAATATTCTGAATTACAGAGTAATTTACTCCAAAAATCCTTTGCTTTTTCTTACACTTTTTCACTTAATTACAGAAATTAATTAAGTGACCATAATTTATAAAAAAAGCGATCTAATAAAAAATTACTTTTCTCGTAAAAGTGATGGTAATTTCATTCATAAAGAATGAATATAAGAATTATTTAACCAGTGCTGGATACCATTTCAATAATTAACCTACAACTTTTTATTGCTTACCTTGTCGGCGAAAGTTCTATTTTGAAGAAAAGCACAATTTTGTAGGAAGCTAATTCGTCCTTTATGCTTAAGAATTGTTAGCAACATATTACAGTATATAACTTACAATGATCAGTTGAATACTGTGTCACTTGAGATCGAATACGTCTTATTTTATAAATGTACCTGTTTTATTATAGATTTCTGATCTTTCTCGAAATGATAAGATAATTGGAATGAAAAGTCAGAATTTTTGATCTTAGTATCATATTGTTAGACCTGCAGCTTTTTATCGCAAGTTAGATAAAATCTTTATCCTTTAATTCCATGTGCATGGATATCGTAATATCGTATATCATATCATGATAGGTAACTCTCTGTAGGTAAGCACATCGGCACATGTGCATTGATGTGCATTCTGTAATTCTGTTATATAATATCAATAGAGTAGGCTGTGAATGCTGTGATACATATATATATATGTATCTCGTGATATATCGATTGTCGAATCGATATTTACTCAAATCAAATAAGTTATAATTGTCTATCGTTTTTAGGAATACAGAAACAATACGATAATATAATGAGTACCGCAGTGAACGTAAAATGATCGTTGCTGCAACAAAAGCTAATTGCAAGTTGTAGTTTTTATTTTTCTTTAAACAATATATATCATTGTATTCAGAAGAATGTGTAAAATCGTTCTGCATAAAAAACATTTATATAAACTTTCACAATTGAAGCGCAAATTCAAGAGTTTTCTTTTCTTTCCCTTTTTAATGAAATCTAAAATGTTTATGCGATTAGAAAATATATCATTGTGTTCGGGAGGGTTTACAGAATTTTACTACAATTTTATTGTCATATAAGAAATGATCGAAAATTGTCTATAAAATGATCCAACTGGGTACAAATAATATTTCGTACAGATTCTATTAAAATAAGTGTATTCATGTATAACAGTAGGTTATAATATAACGATAACATTTCACGTATGTACATGAACAATCTTCATGAATGTATATTACAAAATGGAGAACACCACACTAATTACAAAAATTGTCTTTATCGGAATACTTTCATCACTGCAGCAATTGTTGTTCTATTTCTTCTTTCATCGGTACTATCTTCTTATCTTGTTTATCTTACAATATATCACAATAACTTTTGACTTTGCAGAAACCGACATTAAGAACTGTCAACCCTTGTTAGTCTGTCTATCAATCATGTTACATGGTATTAAAACTAACTTGGGGATCATCCCAGGTGGTGCAATAAACTGTTGTGTACTTTGTGGCGTACTACGTCCAGAATATCTGAGCTCAGCTTCTGTCACAATTTTACAGATATTCATTTTGATATCTGCTTGTGCTTTGGGCGGGAGTCTCTTCACAGTTTGGGCCATACTGTCAAAAAATAGTTCGATACTGCTTTTTCCTTCTGGAGCTAGATAAACTTGATCGTAATTATTCCTTACATCCTATAAATTGAAAAAAGAAAAGAAACAGTATAGCAATAGCTATATACCCAGTAAAAAAAACATACTGATCATTAAACTTACATCGCCTGTGGGGACAGTTTTATTTGGACTGCCTGCAACCGGTGCAGTAACAAAAATTGGTGTATCTACTGTCCTATTCTTGAATGGTGATGTTTTCAGTATACTGTAAGTCGTAGGCACTTCTGCTGGCTCAACCTTTACCTTCTTTGGTCTTATTTTCCTATACTTCGATTGAATTTGTTGTGTATACATATCGATATCATTTGCCATGGTTTCCTCCTCCACACTTTTCATTCCAGTATCCCCATTATCCATCAATTCCATAGATTCTCGATCCAAGATAGGATCGGCAGTTGTCTCCTCTAGGATTTCCAAGTACTCGCTGTAGTCTTCATCGTTACGATCCTCAAGCTGTTCCAGGAGACCTTCAGAACTAATTCCACCAGCATTTATGTCCTGGATGTAGTCCTCCGTCAACTCTATACTTTGTGGCTGGTAATCGGACTCATATCTAATTGGAGAATTTTAAAAGATAGCCAATATGTTCTCCGATTACATTGTAAGAATGCTGTTGTACGTACGGGAATTTTAAGAAACTGAGGTGATCCTCGAAGATCCATTTCTTTCTGCGTACTCCTTTCTCCGTCTTGTTTTTATACTTGAGTATACGGCAGTAGGTGTCTCTTAAATTTTTCCATCGCAACCGCACCCAGGTAGCTGAAGATTACAATAAAAATACACTCGTATTTGTTCGGTTGATGAAATTTGTAAATCAATTTGTGATAGCACATTCACTATTGTAGGTATATTTTATTTGGATTATTCTATTAACTGAATTGATATGAATGTATATAATTACAGTTGAGACAGAATTAAATAAATAGGCAGCAGAAATAGGTACCAATAAAGTTACATTAAATTAATTCCACTGTAACTCTACTGTCTGTTGTCGATGTGTGTACAGCTTGTCAAATCTAGCTGTGCGGTTGACCAAAACTTAGGAATGCGCAGACAAAAACAAAGACCATACTTGATGAGAGAAGGATGCAACATATGTACGGTAAGGTACACACCTCGTCAAAAGTGCGTACTATCCATTATTTCTTATAGCAGTAAACGTAC